>NC_052500.1:33007965-33113344 GCF_016617805.1 Bactrocera tryoni | reverse complement strand
GGACGCCCACGTTTAGAGGCTTCAAAAGATTTGAAACTAAATAGGGAATCCGCGACTTCTAACTTAAAATCAATAAGACGCATTTCTTTATATCCGAGGCGATTCTTATTAATTCGTTTGTACAGAATCCATGCATTAGCACATGTTAAGTCTAGTAAGTGTTAAAACATTCTGTTGGTCCATTTACGACTTTTCATCGTGATTTTATGACGACCAATACAGCTGTCAAGTAAATTTACGCCACCCATATGACGATTGTACTCTTTAATTATTTCAGGGCAGGAAATCATTTTGAATGTCTTGTCCTTTTTGTCGTAACGTTTTATGGAGGAAGATGTTGCAGGTAAATCTTCGTTTTGACCAATCATCAAGATTGGTTTCATACCGATGTAAGTTGAAACAAGATTAACAATCTTGTTGTCCTTCCATGACAATGATGTCACATCGACGCCGTAAATTGAAGCAACGTATTCGCGGCTGGTTCCACGCTCATATTTAGACATTACTTTCTCATTTGGAAGTTTGCAGTTTTTAATCCGATTGCGATGAATAGTCCCAAATGAAAGTATACCTTGAGATCGTAAATATACTAACAACGGCACAGTTGTATAATATCGGGTAATTTTTTAAGAGCTTGATAACTTTTTTTAAAAAAAAAACGTATAAAATTTGCAAAATCTCATCGGTTCTTTATTTGAAACGTTAGATTGGTTCATGACATTTACTTTTTGAAGATAATTTCATTTAAATGTTGACCGCGGCTGCGTCTTAGGTGGTCCATTCGGAAAGTCCAATTTTGGGCAACTTTTTCGAGCATTTCGGCCGGAATAGCCCGAATTTCTTCAGGAAATGTTGTCTTCCAAAGCTGGAATAGTTGCTGGCTTATTTCTGTAGACTTTAGACTTGACGTAGCCCCACAAAAAATAGTCTAAGGCGTTAAATCGCATGATCTTGGTGGCCAACTGCCCATGCATCCCGAAAAATGCACTGTTTGGTGTGGTTTGTACGCTGGTGGAATCATTGGACCGTATTTTTTCAAAGATGCTGTTGGACGCAACGTTACGGTGAATGGCGATCGCTATCGTTCGATGCTAACAAACTTTTTGTTGCCAAAAATGGAAGAACTGAACTTGGTTGACATGTGGTTTCAACAAGATGGCGCTACATGCCACACAGCTCGCGATTCTATGGCCATTTTGAGGGAAAACTTCGGAGAACAATTCATCTCAAGAAATGGACCCGTAAGTTGGCCACCAAGAAGATCATTTTTGTATTGAGATCCGGCTCCATCGGAGAAATATATCACTTTTTTGATACTCGTTTGACCAAATTTGCTTTTCAAGTAGGCGATGACTTTCGTGTTAAATAAATGCACCGCGTTTGCATCATGGTGCAAATTTTCAGAAATCAAGACGTAGTTTTCATTTTTGACCGCGTTATTTTTTTTATAGTACACTACATAGGGATGTAAAGTTGCCTGAACATTAGCCCAATGTTGGACTGCACGGCATCTTGTACTTGGCAAGTATAATTTTCGGAAAAATCAAGAGTCATTCGGTTGGATTATATAACTGCAATATATGTCAATTAAACTTATTTTGTATCATTGTTACAACAAACCGAACACCGAGCTCAAATAAGTATCAACAAAATTAGTTTTTCTCTCGTAAATGCTGAAAAAATAAATTGTTAATATCTGCGTAAAAAATTATAATTTCACAAAACCAGCTGAAACGTGTTTTTATATACTCTAAATCTAATAAACTATACGTTTGTTTTAAAAGTTTTTGACCAACAAAAATAATGTGGCCCGTTTCAAAAATTTTGTCACTATATAATCGGCCATTATAAAATTGATTAGAAAAATATATATCTTACGTGCACGAACTTTAACGCCTTGTCTCATCAGCGTTCTTAACTCAAATGATGTTATAAATGCAATTAGCGTGCTTTTGCATTTCAAATACATATGAGCGTTTATCAAATAAAAAGTGTGCGGCAATGCCCAGTGTATCTTTAAAGATACAACCATTATATTCACTCGTATTCAGCAGGGAAGTGAAAAATAAAATCAAGGAAGTAAAATATATCGTTAAAATTCTCTTCAGGAACCGGTTCGGTTTTTAGATCATTAATATTGAAAATTGGTGATATTAAATGGTTTGTATCTTTAAAGATACAGTGGGCATTTAAGGAGATTAAGAAAAAGTTCTAATTTAGTAGGTTTTCATTTATGTGCATATTTTTTATGTTGACCAATAAATGTGGTTGACTTCAGGAATGACTTTTTTTAAGATATTTTCAAAATTCAAAATGTTCGATTTAAAAGGATAAATATCAACCAGACGATGTACGCCATATTCGGAATATGGATTGTAGGGAAGATGTGAAAAAAATTTTAAATTTAAAAATCAAAGTGGCTATAGGTTAAAGTAATTTTTACATATATTATCATATCATATTATATAAGCTGATGCATACTAAAATTACATTAAACCATTGAGGGGAATACTTTTGAATTTAAATTAGTTTGGTTAGCCTAACAAATTTGATACATATTGCTAACACTGTCTGGACGAATTAAAATATTTTATCTATATTCATTTTCTTTATACAAAGAGTTGTGAGAGTATAAAAAATTTAAGATATACTGAAACTAAGCTTCGGCTTTTATTGGAATAATAAAAGATCTTCTTTTCAGATCATCTTTTTCATGAATATACCATTTTAGTGAAGTGAAAACCTTTGAATTTGGTTAAGAATCATATAATATTCATATGAATTTAATCTAGTGTACTAAATTTGTTTTGACTTTTCAACATAAATCGGTTCTTGAGAGCTAGCATCGATCGATCGTAGATGGTAACACTATTGTTTAAAGAGAATCACATACTATAGGTAGTGCTGTAATAAATTCACTGAGCTTCATGGAGTGCCTAATTTGCTTCAACAAAAGTTGAACTAACTGTGTTTTTGTAAAGATCTTTTCAGCCTATCTCGTTGTTCTTTCCAATTTAGTTGCTTTATAGACAACAACTCGACGTATAAATGGTTAGTAAAAAATTCAAAAGAGTTTAAAAGTAAGATTGTCCATTATATACGAGTATTGTGTAGTTTCCAGAAAACGTAAAAAAATGTATGTAACTATAAGAATATATTAATGATATTATACTTCATTAAAGTCGACAAGACCGTACTGTACAATAACTACATATATATGGGACAAAAAATAATGTCTGTAATAAAAGTCAATGGCCCTAGACATAGGATCAACAGCAATCAAAGTGATTGCTAAAAAACTAAAATTAAAATTATGTTAAGGATGGGCTAAGTTCGGGTGTAACCGAACGTTTTATACACTTGCAACTTGCAAGAATTAAAGACAGTGGAATACCTTAAGGTACAAAACGTCAACCAGCGGATCGGAATCCAACAAATTATACGTATATATTAGGTTATCAAAAAGGTCTTTCGGTATTTTCGCTAGTTGGTGCTGAAAGCGCGTAGTTCTAGTTTTATTCGTCGCATCGGGTCATTCTATATCTTTTTGGAAAGCTAATTTCACGCGCTAACAGGCGTTTGATTGTTTGTTTGATTGTCGTTTCTTTTAAGTCGTTCGTGAGTTATAGCGTCGCAAACATGGAGCAAAATAAAGAGGAAATACGGCATAATTAGCATCTTAAAAATACAAGTTTTTACTTTGAAATGATATGATAAGTCCGTGCAACTAATGGCGTGATCCAAGTCACGAGTGCGGAAATATTTCGCATGTACAAAGAAGCTGATGCATGCTCTTCGTTTGCAGCTGTACGTAGGGAGCTTCGAATGCCGCCCCACAGTTTCTTTATACCGAGTTGCTGATGAGTGCTCTCAGAGAGCAAGAGTGCAAGTCAAGTAGAAAATCGTTTGGCTGTCTGTTGTGATTGCAGCTTATCGACTTGTATTTGTTGACGTTCACATTTTGCTGCACAGAAGCGGTAGCGTATCTTCACTGCAACGAGATAGTGGTTCGAGTCAATGCTAGGACCTCGGAACGTATGCACGTCTAAACCACTTTCTTCCGTCTTCCGCAGACCACAACATGATTGATCTGGTTGATGGGTTTTCAATCCGGAGACAGCCAGGTAGCTTGAGGAATTTTTTGGAATCTAATACTAAATATAACCCGGCAAAGTTGTTCAGCCTCAACTTATTTGGAGATGTTTCATATTGGAGCTGAATTTACCGACCGATGTGCCGAAGGTACTTTCTTTGCCCACCCTGACGTAAAAGTCTCCAAACACGATTTTGACAGCGTGGAGGGGACAGCTCTCATAGGTGCGCTCCAAGCGTCTATAGAAGACATCTTTGGTCACATAGCTCTTCTTTATGTGACCACTGCAGTAAATGCCACAAAGACCTACTCGCCTCAGTCCTTGTCCCGTCCATCGTACTTCTTATGCGGCGGTTATGTCAGCGGCACCTTTTCAATTAAGTGACCGGACATTCAAGTTGTATGCCCTTAAATCGTAATACTGAATACCTTAAAAGTAGTCGTTTTCATCTTTTCATTGGCCTCTTTCTTCAATATACGACAGTGGCTACGCTGGCTAGGTTATGTCGTCCACATGGATGAAAATACTCCAGCTCTGAGAGTATTGGACGCAGTATCCGCCGGGGGAAGCATAGGAAGAGGAAGACCTCTACTCCGGTGGAAAGACCTGGTGGGGAAGAACCTGACTGCAGTTGGTATCTCCAATTGGCGCCAAACAGCAAAAAGGAAGAACGATTGGCGCGCTGTTGTAAACTCGGCTATAACCGCGTAAGTGGTGTCTACGCCTATGAAGAAGAAGGATTAAATTCGAAACAATTTTTTGAATATTGGTCGTGGCAAGTACTCTATTAATCTTACACCGATATTCAAAAGCTTCTCTCGTCCTCGGCATACATGATTTCAAAAGGTATACATTTTAAAGAAAACCCGAAAAAATGGCGTCTTGTAGACAACTGAAGTTCCAGTACAGTCGCAAAGTCAGGTCAGGTAGATAAAAGCTTAACTAAATCTATCATTTAGTGATATGCCGGTAAAGAGGAGGCTTTAAGAAGAAAAAGAACTTAAAGGCCCGCAGACCAAAGAAAAAGCCGATACTCACGAAAGAACATAGAGCTAATGAACATGATCATTGTGCTGGAATGAGAACTAAAATCTTAACCTAAATCACAGTGCATTGCGTAAGGTGATTCCAAATTAGTTCAAAAGTTATTAAAATTTTTACCGAACCTTTCTCTACGAATAAGAGTAGAAAGGTTAAGCTTCAGGCAGCTAATATAAGAAGAATTATTATAAAGCATTGTAATGTAAACTACAGGGTTTGTCCGGAAAGTAACAGGACTGAGTCGATTTAAAAAAATGTATTGAACCAATTGTTACAATTCAAAACTTTCAAAATAGGCTTCTTCTGCGTCGATGGAGCGCTGCCAGCGCGATTTCCAAGCAATGAAGGCGTCACGGAAGGCATTCTCCGGAATAGCCTTGAGAGCCGAGGTGCATGCTGCTTGAATCCCCTTTCATTGGCCTTTTCAGGCAAGGAAACAAAAAAAAGTCGGGGCCACATCTGGGCTGTAGAGCGGCTGCAGAAGCGTTGGGATGCCGGCCTTGGTTAGGTAGCTGTTCACAAGAAAGACGGTGTGAGCCGGAGCGTTGTCGGGGCGCAACTTCCAATCGGCTGCGATTTCTTGCACACCTTGCACATGTTCAATAAACGAATACTTAGTCGACGGTCTGAGCTCAAAACTTTGCGCACACGAGTCACATTTTTGGTGTTTGTCGAAGTCGCAGGTCTCCCAGCGCGGTCTTTATCAGCGACCTCTTCCCGGCCCTCCAAAAAGGCTAGTTCTTGCTAAAGCAACATTTTGGTAAGCCTGCGTGATCAGTTTCATACAGAATTTAATCTCGTACTTCTAACGAACGCCGCATTTTCGGCTTGTACCTCTCACAGAAACACGCCGCGCGAAAATGTTTGATCTGACTCTCCAGGTGCTATTCGTTAGCTAGGAACGTCCTCTACCGAAATTAGTCATATTACTTTCCGGACAAACCCGCTATTTATCTAAAGTAATTATACTGACCATCGTTTTACAAGTTCACATGGGTACCAGAGCTTTCACTGATGTGAAAAGTATGATTTATTTTAATATTCTTACGTTAAAAACTGATTATCGTGAAAATATCATTTGCAACATTTTTTGCTGATTTTAAGAAATCTTTCAAATCCGTTAGTTTTACACGTCTAGAAAATACTCGCTCCCCATATTGTACTCCGGCACAAAGAAGCTTTGTGTAGCATAAACTTTATAAATAAGTATACAATTTCTTTTACAAAACGGTATAATAAAAGAATGGGCGAAAGCGTTGAGAACAAGGAAATTTGTGAAATTAAAGTGCGCCGGAAGTGCTGCGGGGTGTAATTAAAGGTTGGGTACACCGAAAAGTTTTGGAAGAAAACGAAAAATTACAGACTTTCACAAAATTAGTGCGCGTTCTTTGAAGGCGAAGTGCGAGAAAATAATTCGCTTGTAAAAAAGAAAGAACATGGCTAAACTTAAATTGCAGACAAATTTACCGAAATGACTAAAATTTTAAATGCTTTTACTACAGCGTACTTGTCTCATGGCAGTGCCTAGTTGGGCACCTGGCAATTGCAATTAAGCCTGGGAAAAGTTGATAATCACACTATAATTTGCCCAAATACTTTTGTGAATGAGTAGGACAGTGTAGGAGAGTACGATTAACATGAGTAAGAGCGCAGCGCTAAAGTTGCCACACGCATGCCAATGCAACAGTTAACGGCAACTGAGAAATGAACACTCCAAATGCAATCAACCGCACCCACACATACACACTCTTAGCGCCAAAAGCGAGTGCATATAAATAATGAGTTAAGTAATGAGTTGTTGAATGCGATTTTTAATTATTTCGCATATTGTTGCTTTTGTTGTTGCATGCTTTCGCACTACAACATCCTAATTCAGGCTGTCACTTTCGCATTTCAACATTTCCTCACTGTCATCGCAAACGAAGATGATTATACGAAATTACGAATATTTTGCCATCGCTTTGGCGCAGGCGATGACAGGCGAGAAAAAAGTTGCTCCAAAGTGGACGTGAAGGAGGTGAAAAAATGTGAAAAATGAAATGGCAAAATCACAAAAAAGCCAGAGCAAAGAAAGAAATGAAAGCAAATCAAAAAAGAAGAGGAAAAACTCTGTGTGTGCTAAGTAGCCGTGAAGAAAAGACAATGCGCCCGACGTTGGTGGTTAGGCATCAGCAATGTTGGAGAGTGGATTCTGTAAAAATAATTGTTATCCTCTTGTTATACTAGCGGAATTCCTGTTATGGATGTCCTTGTGGTGTCGCATTTTAGGTTTTCATTTTATCTTATCATCGCATTGCAACTTGTTGTCCTTCCAACACCATTTTCACATTAATTTCTGCCACTTCCTTTTCGTTTTGGTAATCAAAGCAAAAGTTGCCAGCGACGCTATGGTCTATGCTCGGCATTCCAGATAGCACCGGATAGCATTGAAGACGCTGGTGTGAGTTTGCTGCGAAAAAAGCATAAAGTACTTAAGAAAGGATAACTGGTATAAGGAGCGTTGTGCGTCGGAATATGACCAGATTTGATTTCTTCCTTTTGTGTCTATTCCTTTTTGCTTCGCATAAATCCTTTCTATTGCACACAACTACAACAACCGCTAAGATAATCAGCAAAAACAATAAGATCATTTGTTGTTGCCAGACCCCTTTTTAGGCCGTTTGGTTTTTGGTTCTTTCCTGTCGGACATTTCATTATTATTGTCTATGCGTTTTTATTATTATTGTATTTGCAAGCAAAGTGGAAAAATTAAAGAAATTTAAGCAAATTTACAAATAATTCAATTTAAAGTGGCAAGATGCCGTTGCGCCTCAATATTCTATCAAGGAACCCATCCAGGAAACTCAATGTATTTATACATTTTTAAATCTTTTTGAGCGTAACGTAATGAAATGAAGCCTTGTCACATGTCAATAGTTATTAGATAACAGTACTCAAATTATGTGGGAAATATCAGTGAAAATTAGAAAAGCGACACTCATGTTTTTTTTTGCAACCTCATTGGGAATACATTTTCTTTTGGTCTCTTAAAATGACGGAGATATTATTACTGACGGTGAGTCTTGGATCTATGCTTACGACCTGGAAACACACGATCAATCGGCCGAATATCGTGTCAAAGGTGAGCCGAAGCCGAAAAAATCACGTCAAAGCAGGTCAAATATCAAGGTTATGTTGACAATTTTCTGTCATTATCGAGGTGTGTCAACAAGGAATGCAATTTGAGTGTTATGCGTCGTTTACGCGAGCTACTCGTAAAAAGAGGGAGGAATTATGGGCCGAAAACTCTTTGTTTTTGCACCACGATAATTCACCGTCGCATACGGCATGGATTCTTCGTGAGTTGTTCGTCAAATTTTTTACCAATATCATGCCCCAACCACCGTATTCGCCTAATTTAGGTGCGTGTGACTTCTGGCTGTTCAGTAAACTTAAACTACCACCCGCGGTAACCGTTTTGAGTCAATGCAAGACATTAAACATGAATCATTACGCGCATTGAAGGCTATTTCGAAAATTTACTTTAACAACTGTTTCGAGGATTGAAAAGGGGTATTATTTTGAGGGGGACGTCATAGATTTCGAAGAATACATTAAGCATTTTAAAATTATGAACAAAATGTTACTCACATTCGCTCATTAAAAGATATATTATTTGTTCCAAAAACTGGTATAAGGCGAAATGGTGACTATCTGAATCTTTGTGGTTTAGAACCCCAGTCTGGAGATGAATATTAACACCAAGTTGATATTTGACCTGGACTGGACTTGCCTGGCGATTTTTCTATTGAAACAAATTAAATAATGAGTTTGCTTAGAATTTTGTACTTCCAAAACGGCTACGGAGTCTTTGAAAATGTTACAGAACTTTGTTTGGGTAGTCTACATTATTAAGAACGCAAGCATTTGGGTGGTACAAAGCATTCAGTGAAGGGCGTGTACTCAACGAAAACTTGACTCATTCGAGTTGTTCATCGAAGAAATAAAAGAAACTTGAAAACTTTGGGTATGAAGCGTGTTATTACTATATTCATACATTTATGAGCAAATATGAAACTTGAGTCATTTTCTGCTTTCGAAATTGAAAAATCTGCTTCGGGCAACGCACCGTGAGTCCATTGACCCAATATATGAACATCGCCAGACAAATTTTTTCCGTCTGCCGTCTGCCGTCTGCTGCCAAACTAACAATTATTGTACATAGAACATAAAAAGGGTGTAACAATCTACAAAAGAAAAAAAATTTTGATTTGGGTTGTGCGCCGAGTCAAATTTGACCATGGGTGTACAAGTAATGGGTTGTCAAAAAAGTCTTGCGGTATTTGTATTGAATTTTTTATTTATTGAAATTGAAATGAATTTTTGATTACTCATGCCCAGCTCTTGACCGATGCTACGGCTGCTACTATGCCGGTCTCTTTCGACCAATTCAGTGATTTTATAGCAATTTTCGATGACAGGCCTTCCGGAGCTTGGCGCATCTTCGACCACCACTACACCAGAACGAAAACGTTGAAACCATCGTTGTGCGGTGGAAATGAAACTGTATCTGGTCCATAAACTGCACAAATTTCATTGGCGGCTTGAGATACATTTTTGCCTTTATCGTAGTAGTACTGTAAAATATGCCGTATTTTCTCTTTATTTTGCTCCATGTTTGCGACGCTATAACTCACGAACGACTCAAAAGAACCGACAATCAATCAAATATGTGTTAGCGCGTGAAATGAGCTTTCCAAAAAGGTATAGCATGACCCGATGCGATTAGAACTACGCGCTTTCAGCGCCGACTAGCGACAATACCGCAAAACTTTTTTGACAACCTATTATATTGAAAACAGTCAGAAGAGGCGTGTGTTTAATAATTTTCTCTAGGTTAAAGTATTTGGGTCATCCATCGTGCTTATGGCGAAGTTGAACGACACACGAATTTGAGATTGTATTATATTATATTTCGCAATGATGCCGTTACATACCGACTCCTATATACCATATTCTTAAGCGGCATCGAGGTATCAGTACAGTAGAGGAACTAAGAAACCTGAAACCGAATACATCGAAACAATTTATATATGGTGATACTTGAGACGTCCTTAAGTGATTTTAACCTTCCGGGGAGTTAACTGTCTATTTACCAGTTATAATTATAACTAATTATTGGTAATTTAGAGTTGCTTTCTTAAAATATGCTATCAGTTTTTTTTTAGTTCATCTACTTTTAAGATTGATGTTCCAAATAGGTTGAATCATGTCAAAACTTTCCTTAGCTCAAAATTACCTAACATAGCGATTTTCGAACTCCAGGTGACTTTATACCCCATATATCGGCAAACATGTGAGTTATCTGACTGAAAATAACAGAGCGTGCTTTACTGATAACAGTCTATCTTTTGGGCCTAAAGTGGATAAAATTGAACAAAAACTTGACTTAGCCCTCATATAACATTCGTCTAACTTTGCACCATACAATTGGTAATGGCATTTGAGATACTTTAATGAATCTCACGGATCATTTTATTAGCGGTGGCATATTCATGGTATCTAGTATTGATAAAAAATATATAAAATCAGGTCGATACTACCCTCAACTCCCATATTCAACATATAATTTTTATTTTCCTAACAAACATTTTGTCGAAAATGTCGGTCAGTGTATGAGTTGTGTTTATATATGTACTTGTATATAGCGTAGTCGAAAAATTACTAATTAAACTTCAACTTATTTTTATTTTTATATTTGTATTTTTCCACTAGAGACATTATTCCATCAATGTAAAACTGTTCTGGTTTCTCGGCGAAAAACTGCGACAAGTAATTTCCAAAGGCTTATCTTGAAGCCAACTTTACTCCATTAAGGGAGTTCTGAATTGACCAAACAACAAATGGTAGTCGTTAGTGCAAGGTCAGGGCTATATGGTGAATGCATCAAAACTTCCCGGCAAAGCTCTCCCAGTTTTTGCGGACCCATCAAAGATGTGTGTAGTCTAGCGTTGTCCTGATGGAAGACGAAGCCCTTTTTGTTGATCAGTTCTGGCCGTTTTTTTTGTTTGCTTGCTTAAGTCGCATCAGTTGTTGACCGTAAAATGTAGAATCAATCGTTCGACTAAACTACTTTTCGGGGCGTTAATCTTGGCTATGCGACCATTTGTTGAGCTTCACCACGCTTGGACTATGATCTTTTTCGCACATTATTGTCGTATTTGATCCACTTTTCGTGTCCTGTTATCATTCGTTTCAGAAATGGTTCAATTTCATTTCGTTTCGGCAAAGAATCGTAGATGTTGATTCGGTCCATTAAATTTTTCACAGACAATTCATGTGGTACCCAAACATTGAGCTTATTTTTGTAGTCAGCCTTTTTTAAATGGTTCGAAACCGTTTGATGATGAATGTTAAGTTCTTTAGCGATGTCATGGCTGCTTAAGTGACGGTTCTGCTCAATCTTTTCAATAACCAGAACAAGGTGCATCTTTCACATCGAAATCTCCAGAACGGAAGTGAGCGAGCGTTTGTTGTGCTACACGACCTGATACAGCATCGGCTCCGTAATAGCCTTGACAGACGGCAGCGTTAATCCGGATTAACTGCGCACTTAATCAGATCCAAATTTTTAGGTGACAGACGGCAGCTATGAGAGTTTGAAACTCTCATAAACAGCTCATTGTCCTTTTTATAATATTTTCAATGAAAATTGATAGAAGATAAACATTACGGTTGTTAGCCGACC
Organism: Bactrocera tryoni; assembly: GCF_016617805.1. Taxonomy (NCBI): domain Eukaryota; kingdom Metazoa; phylum Arthropoda; class Insecta; order Diptera; family Tephritidae; genus Bactrocera; species Bactrocera tryoni. The sequence continues at coordinate 33,101,482 of NC_052500.1, read as the reverse complement.
AATTTTTACCAAACCATTTTTTATTACAAAAGCATATCAACACATTATTTTTAAAACTGCATCATAACATAGAAGTTTTATTGATATTATATTGAGAATTTGATAAACAGCTGTCAGGGTTGCTTGTATTTCATTCACAATGGATGAAAATTGGCCATTTTTAACAATGTTGCCAACGAAAATCTCACAAACTCCCTAAAATTTTGAGAGTTATTTTTGGACTCAGCAACGGAGTTAGCTGTGGTAACCCCTGATTAATCCCGAAAAATGCAATTAATCTGGTTTAACGCTGCCGTCTGTCAATGCTATAACCTTCACAAATTTAGTTGGTGGCTTGTGTGGCATTCTTCTCTTTTTCGCGAATTTCTTCATTATTTTCAGTAAATTTTGATTAGATGTAACTTTTTTTCAACTTGCCCGAATTTAATTTGGTACTGAAGATATTTGATGACTTCTATTGACAAAACACGAAAAGAGTTTTTCGACTACCCAATGGATTTATATGTATTATTTCGACAATTCGAACTTCTATAACTCGAAGTTTTCCATAACTTGAACTCTTAAATTGGCAATAAAAATCAAATTTCATACAAATTTACTTCCATAACTCGATGTTTATGAATTATGGTGATTTGGGTGAGGTAAGTTCAACTGTGTATATAATTGCTTTGACGTTTTGCACCTTAATTATTTTTCTGGCTTTTTGCGGGTTGCAATATTATGGACTGTTCCGTTCCACCCGAATTTAGCTCTTCCTTACTTATTTTTTATAGTTTTGTATTTGTGTCGTTACATAGTCATCAGTTGCGTACGAAATTTTCAGCTGACACACACAAATCACAAACCATTCTGAATTTTTCCGAATAAATGCTTTTTACTTATTTTCTAACATAATTTGTGTGATTCATGCACATGCAAATATTTTCTACGTGGTGGCCACAAATGGCCACAAAACTGCACTTACAGCCATTTTTTGGAAATCTGTAAACACAAATCCTCACATATTGGAGATTTAAATTGAATGACAATGATTGAACTCAACTTGTTGAGAGGTTTCCAATAAAGCTTAAAATTGAACCAAAAAATCAAAAGTTAAATTTTAGGTAATTTCTGAAGTAGAGTAAGTAAGGAAGGGCTAAGTTCGAGGATAACCGAACATTTCATGTCTTTGCAACGTGCCGGGATCAAAGCCAGTGACATACTTTTAGGTGCTTAACTTATATGGGGTCTAGGGCAAGTTTTGCCCGATTTTATCCACTTTAGGCACGGAGATGAACCGTTATTATAAAAAAAATATGATATCTCAATTTTATTAAGATAACTCACTTATTTGCCGATATATGCAGTATCAAGTCAACCGAAAGTTCGAAAATTTTTTTATTAGGTATATGGGTGCTAAGGCAATTATGATTCCATTCAACCCATTTTCGACATACACGCATTCTACTATCAAAAAAGGATTCTCTCCAAATTTGTATCCGATGGGGACAATTTTTGTCTTCAGGGCACTATTCGCGCGAAGTTTTATCGCAATAAATTTATTGATGCCTGGTTGAAAGTGAAAGAATCAGATGGAGTTTCAAATGGGATTATATGGGAAGTAGGAAGTAGTAGTATGGTCGAGAAGGTCTTGAGATATGGATTTTCACTGAAATTTGGGAAACACTGAAACTCTTCTTGTATCATCACAGATCTATAATTTAATGTCTCTGGCGTATTTAGTAATTGATTTATCGCGCTTTTAGTAGTTTTTAATAGCACCCTTGTATGAGGAATGAGAGGGGGTATCCTGCGATTTCATCCATTTTACAGTGTCGGTAGAGTTGTTTAAGCGATTTATCTTGACCGAATTTAGATTTTTTATCTTAAGTGGCTAAGGAGATATGTACATTAAACCTCTTAGAGGGCGGGACCACACCTCTTTCTTCAAAACTTTCAGCTCACAGGCGCTCCTATTTACTTCGGTTCCCTAGCGCCAAAATATGGTACAGTTTTATGTTCTAATTTATTCCTTAGTTATGACACTTTATATATTTTCGTTTAATGGCATTTTGTGGGCATGCCAATGCTCCGATTATGCCCATCGACAAACTCGTCTTCCATTTTTTTCCAAGGAACATGAGTAGCAAGTTTCATTATGATATCTCAATTTTTATTCACACACAGACGAACGAACGGATCGACAGTCACTTGGATTTCAATTTATACCATCATTCTTATCATTTATTTAAGGCCGTTACGGCCTGTAACAACAAGTATAAAAATAAATAAAAAGTTGTATTAAATGGCCTGTGAAATAAAGGGTTGCCTGGAGATTTCACTAACATGAAAGACAGTGATCATTTAAAGAGGTAGATAATTGAAGTCATATAATACCTCTAGAAAGAACATGGTTAACTCGTACATTTGATACTTATAGAATATGTATGTGTTCCCCAACCAGTATTAAGTCGTATGTTTTTGAAACCTCCTTCCTTCGTACATCTCTTCTGTCGCTTTTGAGACTATGTGTCGATCGACATTCTGTAATAATATGCTTGAAAATATCTATACATATCTTAAAAAAATATGACCAGCTCGCAACAATAAAATTGGATTTTAGGTGAGCATGTTTCGTCATTTGTTGCATTTCGTAGGACGTACTTAAGGCTTGTAGAGCCAAAGCCTGCAAAAGATCTACTGCTAACTTCAGCACTCCTTTGTAAAAAGGTATGTTCAGGCTTTATCGACTGTTTATGCTGTTTTTGGTATAATGGTAGGAAAGACCTCCCAAATAATATTGAGAAATAATGCCGACAGTCCTCGACCGATATAAATCGGGTTTCATTCCGGTTACGTAGAACTGGCTGGCGTCGGAATGACGAATCTTTGCTAAGTCGACTTGAAATTGCCAATTGGTCTCCATAATTCTCAATGTGTTCTGAACGGAATCGAAAACATTACATACCGGCTGCAGCGTGAGAGCGCTGTAGCAAAATGACCGATAGAGCCTGTCGACATATTTATGTCTGTATGTTTCTATGTTTGACAACTTGTAAATTTGGATTCGTGCAATAAGCATGACCGCTTTTTGCCAAAATAATTTCTTGTTTTTATTTGAAATTTAAATCAATTTTATACGCCATTCGGTCCACCTCAATGGAAAATTTATTTAACTCGCTTTATTCTGCTGAGCAGTTTTGTCCAGCATTTAGTTAAAATAATGTTATTTGTGTTTGCACTTGTTTTGCTTGACATTCATTTTGTTTTTGAAGCAAAATAAAGAAATTAAAAACAAACCAAACACATGTATACATGCATACATACATACGTATATACATATTCATATATGTAGACGCAATGGAGATAAATGTTTTATGGATTCATGTATGAATAATTCCACTTGCCTGCAATGGGAAATACATAAGTACTTGAAAGGATATATGTATGTATATTATGTATATTTATAAATTATTTGCATTTCATATATACTTTTGTACGTGTATATGTGAGTGTTTGCAAAAACTAAATATTTAAATCAGCAAATTGGCATCCATTGGACTCTGGCATCAATTGCTGATATTATACATTGGCCTCCGGCGACGTTCAGATTTCACATGTCGCTTTCGAGTTTCACATTTGATTATATAATATTAATATATATTTATATAGGGTTGGGCAAAAGTTTTTCTAATATTTATTTTAAAAGTACGATTTGTATGTTATTTTGAGCGGTAACGCTTTATTTGAGCCTCGTCGCTTTTCCATATACCATGTGGTTACGAACTGACTTTAGTTTCCTACGTGTTTTGTAGATTTTACGGTTTTCACAAGGCCTTATTCCTTAAACTTCCTTATCAACGTAAAGAAAAAACTCCACAAATATTTTTTAGATGTGTCAGTAGCGCTTTTTCATTTCGGCTCTTCCATGTTGACCCTTCTGTTCTACATAATTTAAGATAAAAGACTTGCCGTCCGTCATCCGATGGCTAGAAGACTAGGATAGTTCAAATTAAAATTTTTCGTTAAGAGCTCTTCTTTTTAATGTTGATGTTGGCGATATTTATGCTTCGCCTCAAGGGTTGTCTAGTTTATTAGGTTACAGTCACTTGGATCTGAGTTTTTTTCCTCCGTCCTTCGAGGTACATCTCTGCATTATAACTTCTTCTTTAGTAGCATAAACTTCCATAGATGTTCTATTAAAAATGTCTCTGGAAAGTTGTTCGTGTTTGTGTGACGTATTCTCACGACATTTGAAATGCATTTACCTTGGTTTGATCCGTAACAACAATTTACATCCCGTGAAAGTTTGGATCAAAGGTTCGTATTGGTATAATCTTTTATAAAATTTTAAAGTTCCTTACCTTTAGGAATGATATCACTAAACTAAAAAAACTTGGTGTTACGTCGCTGATTGGATGGAGGAAGTACTTCATTCGTCAAATAAGTACTCACCAAGTGGCACACTACGGGTAGTCGTTTGACACATTTTCTCAAGCACCCTAAATCATGGTGGGTCTTAAATGCAAACTAAGAATATGTATTTGTCAATTTCGTTCGGTCCGGTCGGATGATTATGGAAAATTCCTTGTATGTAATATATTTCGCTTTATTTTTCGTGATAAATATGTTGATTTGCTAAATTAGACTTTGACTAAACTACATAAGTTTTCACCAGTTTAACCGAAGAGATTTGATTCTGGGTCATGTTCAGTTTGCCTGTAGGTAGCTAAGTGCTCTGTACCTACGAGTATACACGACCATAAAGCCCTTAAAGGATTTCACAGAGTTACAACACCATCCTGAAAATCCAAAACAACTTTTCTTCTGTTTGTAGCGAGCATTAAGTACACTTTGTTCGAGATGACACCGTTTCGAGTATTATTACTCCATCTTAATTTCTCCCATAAAACCCCTAAAGGATTTCACAGAGTACAAATCAGGCATTCTTGTAGCTTTTATTTATCGGAATAGCGAATAGCGGTTAAAAGCGAAATGAGAATACAGTTTTTCAGCTTCAACTCTTTGTATGGGCATATCGCCTTGCCCATGCCCTGTCTTGAAGTTGAACGATGAAGCTTCCAAAATAATAGGTTGTCAAAAAAGTCTTGCGGTATTTTCGCTAGTTGGTGCTGAAAGCGCGTAGTTCTAGTTTTATTCGTCGCATCGGGTCATGCTATACCTTTTTGGAAAGCTCATTTCACGCGCTAACACATGTTTGATTGATTGTCGTTTCTTTTAAGTCGTTCGTGAGTTATAGCGTCGCAAACATGGAGCAAAATAAAGAGAAAACGCGGCATATTTTACAGTACTACTACGATAAAGGCAAAAATGCATCTCAAGCCGCCAATAAAATTTGTGCAGTTTATGGACACGATACGGTTTCCATTTCCACCGCACAACGATGGTTTTAACGATTTCGTTCTGGTGTAGAGGTGGTCGAAGATGCGCCATGCTCCGGAAGGCATGTCGTCGAAAATTGCGATAAAATCGCTGAATTGGTCGAAAGACACCGGCATAGTAGCAGCTGTAGCATCGGTCAAGAGCTGGGCATGAGTCATCAAAAATTCATTTCAATTTCAATAAAAAAAAAATCAATAAAAATACCGCAAGACTTTACTTGCATCATTTTTAAGCGTGTTATATACAAATTATTCTTCTATCTTTATTGTGACTAAGAATTTTTTAACTTTTAGTTCCAGACACTTTGGGACAACTATTTCACTGGGCAAGGCTAATACTAAATTTTTCTCTCTTCTAACTTACTGCTGACTCTAGTGATTCTATATTGATATTATTCTTATGGGCTTTCCCGCTAAAAAATATATTTAGTAGTTTTAATTTCATAATAGGTTATCGTTTACATTTCTCAGCAATTTTCTTTTGGAACAATTATATTTCTCATAAATATATGAATATTTTTCAGTTTTGAACCGTCAGCGAGCAATCGATCTTGCTCGAGCACCCTTTATGCTCGCTTCGCATTCATTCATAAATATTTTTCTTTATTTGCTTTTTACGTGTATTTATAGCACAAAAAGTAAATAAATGGCAATTGAAAATTTGTTATGAAAAACATGTATGAAATGTCTGCAATAAATACTTGCATTCCAGCTTAGCTGCGAGCGTATATAGAGGCCTAGGCTTAAGGCATGTGAAGTGATATAATGGAATTCGGCGAGAAGATTTTGAATAATTAAAATGTGTGCTTTGCAAATATTTGAAAAGTAATTAAAGCAAACGATATATGCATAATTGGGAAATAAAAACAGCCTTAAACGAGTAATTCTTGCGGCTCTTTCCCAGCTTTGGCCCAACTGGTCTGCATTTTAACCCTATATCTGCCGCTTTCTATTGGCCATAAATTCGTTATTGCCCATTCCTGCGTTATCGCCATCTACAGCCGGTGTTGCCACACGGCCTTAAGTGCCTACAGTAAGACATATTTACATATCTACACTCTGCTTTTGACATTAATATGTGGCAATCGTCAGCGCTGACCGTTTACTCCTCTCGAGTGAGAATCGTATTTTATTCCATGCATAAATTCAGCATTTAATTATGCCATAAAATAGCGCCAACGAGGCATTTACTGTCTGACATTTTTGTGCAGCATCCACAATTTTCGTTGCCAAAAAATTCGCTCGACTTCCAACTCGACTTCAACTTTGCCGTTGTCTTCGCCGGTTTTTTGGGCTGAGAAATTCAAAGTGAGTACACCATATATTCACACATTCAACATTTTTGCACTCGGACATACATATAGACGTATGTATGTATGTGTGTACATCAATTTAAAATACCAACAGTGTGAAGCACTCAAATTAAATGACAATTAAAATGCAATAAAATAAACGGGTCCTCAGCTTTTCGCATTCTTCTTACTTATTTTTCAAGATAATGACCGTCGGCGGAAGTGTCAGCCAGGGGTATAATTTTGAGGCTGTGTGAGCGCAATGAAAAGGCACAAAATTAATTATTCAATTTCGTGTATTAAAGGAGTACCGTTAAGCTCACAACGCGTGAGACAAGAAAAAATATCAACATACATACATACAAGTATATATGAATACTATACGAGTATGTCCTGTTCGTCACTAAACGTAAGCTGTCGAGGTTATGTTGAATTCGTTATTGCTCAGCAGGGTGTCAAGGAATGAACAGAAAGGAAATAGGAAAGCATATTTCTTATCATAACCAAATTTTATACACGCAAACTTATGATTTGGTCGTCATCAAAAGGGGGGTCTCTCATCCGAGGCTGTCGTTTAGTTTTCATTGGTACCTTGTTTTTTACGTAGCGGGTCACAAACCCAGCGCACAACCCTATGTAGGGGATATTTCGCCTTCTCACTTTAGCTCGCCTTCAAACGGATGTTCTTAGGCTACCCAGAGGGTACTTGGTCAAAGACCGGAAGTCGTGAGCTGCTTGAGTCATATGTAAAAGAATCGTTATAATCGCCGCGTATAAGGTTCTATCGAGCGTATTGTGTGAAAGATTAAAGCCCACCGTCAACAAACTGATTGAACCTTATCAGTGTGGCTTTAGACATGGAAAATCAACAACTGACAAGATATTCACCATGCGCCAAATCTTGGAAAAGACCCGTGAAAGGAGAATCGACACACACCACCTCTTCGTCGATTTCAAAGCTGCTTTCGACAGCACGAAAAGGAGCTGCCTTTATGCCGCGATGTCTGATTTTGGTATCCCCGCAAAACTAATACGGCTGCGTAAACTGACGTTGAGTAACACCAAAAACTCCGTCAGGATCGGGAATGACCTCTCCGAGCCGTTCGATACCAAACGAGGTTTCAGACAAGGCGACTTCCTATCGTGCGACTTCTTAAACCTGCTTCTGGAGAAAATAATTCGAGCTGCAGGACTAAATAGAGAAGGTACCATCTTCTATAAGAGTGTACAGCTGCTGGCGTATGCCGACGATATTGATATCATCGGCCTCAACACCCGCACCGTTAGTTCTGCTTTCTCCAGGCTGGACAAAGAAGCACAGAAAATGGGTCTGGCAGTGAACGAGGGCAAGACGAAATATCTCCTGTCATCAAACAAATAGTCGTCGCACTCGCGACTTGGCACTCACGTCACTGTTGACAGTCATAACTTTGAAGTTGTAGATAGTTTCGTCTATTTAGGAACCAGCGTAAATACCACCAACAATGTCAGCTTAGAAATCCAACGCAGGATAACTCTTGCCAACAGGTGCTACTTCGGACTGAGTAGGCAATTGAAAAGTAAAGTCCTCTCTCGACGAACAAAAGCCAAACTCTATAAGTCGCTCATAATTCCCGTCCTGCTATATGGTGCAGAGGCTTGGACGATGTCAACAACTGATGAGTCGACGTTGCGAGTTTTCGAGAGAAAAGTTCTGCGAAAGATTTGTGGTCCTTTGCGCGTTGGCCATGGCGAATATCGCATTCGATGGAACGATGAGCTGTACGAGATATACGACGACATTGACATAGTTCAGCGAATTAAAAGACAGCGGCTACGCTGGCTAGGTCATGTTGTCCGAATGGACGAAAACACTCCAGCTCTGAAAGTATTCGACGCAGTACCCGCCGGGGAAAGCAGAGGAAGAGGAAGACCTCCACTCCGTTAGAAGGACCAAGTGGAGAAGGACCTGGAGGACCTGGCTACGCTTGGAATATCCAATTGGCGCCACGTAGCGAAAAGAAGAAACGACTGGCGCGCTGTTGTTAACACGACTATAATCGCGTAAGCGGTGTCTACGCCAATTAAGAAGAAGAAGAAACTTATGATTTACGACAAGTATACTTGAAACAAGTAAATAAGAGATAAGTTTGGGTGTAACCGAACATTTTATTCGACGAAAGCCAGAATGGAATATTTAACTTGTATCTAATAATTTAGGGAACATAATTGAGATATTGCCACCTTTAAGAACATAACTTACTTCCCTTCGAAAATATTAAATAAAAATTGGGGTTTTCTGTGGTTAAACAAAGGATAATTTATTTTATTAAAACTATAATGAAGGTGTCACTTATTGAAATGAGTTAAGCATAGCCTTGCGGGTCCGATGGCGGATGAAAAGACAGGAAGCGTTGAGCTAACTGCTTCAAACTCCGGGCATATGTGACGCGTAGGAGCTATATACATTGTGACGCATTAAAACGCAAAATATTTAATTGTTCATCAATATTTAGTATTTTGTCGTCTTTAAAGCAATCTTTCAAAAAACTCAGCTTTTTTGGGACGAGTCGAACAAGAACACATTTCATACACAAAATATCCAACAAAATCATTCGAACGGACTCGCGAGAGATGTCGAGCTCTCTTGCCATATCTCTAACACATGCCGATTTTCAAGCACTATATCCTTCACTTTTTTAAGTTTGCATCGGTTGACATATCGAGACATGTCTTCAACGATCTCTCGACCGTCTTTGAAGGCTTTGTATTACTCGTGGGCTTAAGTTTTTGGTAAAAATGAATTGGTTTTCAATAAATCGATTGTGACAATCGCTGTGTGGCTTGTGCCGCAGTCTTGTATTGTCCAAATCCGTATCATCCAATTCGGACCAAAAATATTCGGTTATCATTGAGCGGTACCGATTCCCATTTACAGTAACGTGTCGGTTTTGATCATCAGCCCAATGACGCCGCCGGCCTATAAACCGCATCAAACCGTAATTTTTTCGGGATGCAATGGTGCCTCATAGAGTACATGACCAAAAAAGCATATTTTGCTTTTTGACGAAGCCATTCAGCCAGAAATGAGCCTCAACGCTGCGGATGGTTTTTCGATGAAAATCCGGTTCATTTTCAAGTTGTTGCTCATCCCAAGTCACGAACATACGACGATTCTGGTAGTCAAGCGGCATCAGTTCATGCATCATTTTGATGTTGTAAGGATGTATGCCAAGATCTTTTCGCAAAATTCGCCACAACGACGTCGTAGAGATGCCCAACGCTTGAGAATGTCATGTGAGAGACTGATTTGGGTCTTCCTTAATTGATGTGCTAGCGACAGCATTATTCTCGACACTAGGGGCACTTCTTGGTCTCACTGGTACGGGAATTATTTTGTACTGTGCCTGTGGATTCAAATTTTACCCCTAGACGCTTAAGTGTTGATCTGACAGGGCGACTATGATGACCATAAATCGGATGGAGCGCTCTTAAAGTTGGGGCCGTTGACTCCGAGTTTCGGTAGTAAATTGTAATCAATTTGACTCGTTGATGGATCGTATATCTTACAGTGATGAAATGGAAAATTTTACTGAAGAGAAATGTCAAAAGAGCGGGAATAAATATTTTGTCGTTTGCTGTCCCTATTGGTCTACTTTTGTATCGTCCCTATTAAAAAACCCTTTATATAAATATATATAAGTTTTTTAAGAGGTTGATTATGAACAAGTATTAGCACAATCGTGTGAAAGATTTTTCAATAACATTTACTAAAAAATAAACGAACTAAAATTAGAGCAGAGTAAAGTTGTAGAGATGTTATTATATTTCTTATGTCTGTAAGAAAGATAGCAGATATAGCTAGACTCGGGTGGATTCAAAAATTAGATACTTTCTAAATTTTTCTATGTCAAAGATTTATTGTGCGTGATTTTGTTTCGTAATACAGTTTTTCAGAGGATGCTCAAGTGAGAGGGTATATCCCCAGAGTATGTCACAAGTTCAAAGCCGTTGGAAGTACGATATACGAATACATTTCTGCACGCTTGAATACAAACGGTTCTGAATTAAAATAAATGCTGTGAAGAAAAATGTAGTGTTGGAGAAGAGAAATATATATGTATTTTAAAGCTTATGGCTTAATTTAAGGAGTGGAGGAAGTATAAAGCCGCAATTATTAGTTGTTAACCTGCAATGCTGAAACCTTACTCACTCCCGCTATTTTCGAAGCGATTTGGAAATTTCATTCCAATACGAATTATTCCAACGGCAAAGAATTCTAAGATGCAGCAATCGGTTGGACGCTGTCAGATGGCGCTCAGAAGGTATGGACGTGTTAAGAGACTCATAGGTCCGATACAAATAAGTATTTAACTATTTCTAAAACACAAAAAGGATATGCCTGGTCTGAATTGCTCACTAATAACGAATCGGTTTATTGAAGACCAATCTAAAATCAAACGGAAACACTATACAAACCTTAATATGAAAATAAAGTGAGCAATCGCACTTCGTACCAATTTTCACATGTTGAAATGGTACAAGCACTGAGGAAAATGTTGAGTGTTGGCAATTTGACTGAGCAAATACTCTAAAATTCGTAAGATTGTGTCCGAATTAAATGTAAGGAAAATAACAAAAGGACACGCGACAATTGTTTGGCGAATTATTTGAGCAATTTTCTTGGCACGAAAAAGCGCCAAAATCCTCTTTTATGGCACACATACATTCCTGCAGTCTTTGCTGTCTCTCTGGTTTGGTGGAGCCACTCATGTTGCGTGTATGTCGTCTCAGTGATGCGCTTGACAACACTCGCTGACAATGCAATAAATTCGAGGAAAGAGTTGTCCTGGAATTCCGAGCAGCTCGGGTAGTCGTTGCTATCGTTGGCGGAGCTGATGGAGGCGTTTGAGCATGCTGAAGAGCGTCTAAATGCGGCGCGAAATTAATTGATTTGCAAACTGATTCAACAAAGCGTTAGCAAAGAAAATTCCATTGAAATGAAATCACTTTGTTTGAGGCAACGCGCGGGCAATTAGTTTTTATTAGCGGAAGTAAATGGCGGGTGAAGACAGAATTCCAATGCCTTAGTAGGGGACTGGCCCGCCGTGAGACAAAAGCATACAGTAAGAAGATTCTTCAAATATTTGATTTTTTAAACAATTCGGTTTCTCAGGCGTCAGAGGACAATTAAAGGATTACTTGCGAAGCATTTTATAAGCGTTTGATCGTCTTAAGTATGCTAGAAGCATTTAATTTATTTAAGAGCGCATTTTTTATACTCGTACAATGCACAAAAGAAATACAAAAGTCAACGCCTTTTTCAGCTTGGTAGTGTTAAATATTTTGCTGGGAAAAAATAAAGGGAAAGATAAATATTTTCTCCGAAGCAATTTCCTGGTTATAAGCAGCTGCAAATTTGCTTATTTACGCTCAACGAGCAAACTATTACTTGGCAATAGGAGGTGGCTGTAGGTGTTACAACAACGTCTTTTACACCGTTATGTGCTATTACGTGCAGGAAATTCGCAAGCTATTTCCGCATTATAAACCGATGAAAAATGAGAGATTGAAAATTGCCTGGCAAATTTGTGTACTCTACGTTTTGTTAGTGCGAGATATATTAGCTGTTAGGCTAAAATTATTTCCTTCCCACTAAGGGAACTCCACTGATAATAAATATTTTCTATTTTAAACATCTGAATCCTCGTACTGGCAGTAATAATGCCAGAAGTATGTCTTTGTCTGGATAGGGAATCTACGGATAGCTAGAGTGCCCAAATGATGAAACGTGAACCAATGCAACTGAAGTTGAAGCAAATGTTTTGATTGAACTTTTAATTTACATCTTTGTCCTTTCCTACACAGAATAAATATTTTTTAAGCTCCTAGGAGAGTTTCAAATGCCTTCGCACCATAAAGGGGTCATCATTCTACGTGAGTGGTGTACCCACTAAAAGGGGAGTTGTTTTTCCCTTGCCCCAGGACCGCTTTTGATTTTCTTCAGGCAAGGTTTCTAAGATGGACCTATGACAGGTCAGTTTCTCCTCCCCTGCTATAGTTAAGTGGTCATCTCCGTAAATATATGGACGAATTTCTGTTTTTCCAGATTGTACAGATATTTTCGGAAATACACTTGACCGCAGAGAATTTGTAAGTAGTAGTAATTCACCTTGCCTTGCTGCCTGCTGTGGCACATGTCCACGGCTTTGTTTTGTTTGGTGGTAATTTCCTCTTTACGCTCTCTTTTCCACTGTCCTTGCCAAAGTCCAAGTGTTTGCTTTCTCGCCTGTTGTCTTGTGGACGTGTATATTTCTAGTCCAGCCTTTTCTCGTAATCAAAATCAAAGTGTTTTGTCTTTGCGAGCAGATTCGGTTTCGGTTATAGTCCGGTACGCTAAAGCGACTCTCATGATTGCAGTCCTCACTGATTGTGTTATGTCCATGAGCAGCTTCCTTTTCTTTGCAAGCGGACCTCCGGTATTTACAAAAGGTTTTGAAAGCGACATGGTTATTTTTATTGATTCTTTAACACCACCCTGAATTTGAGCTAGTCAGCTTGCCATCCAATATATATCGAGATATAATTAGATAATTTCTAAAGGAACTTGCGTGTTCACCTCTAGTGGTATGTGTTTCCTAGTAAATAGTAACAGCTCAGTTTTTTTTCCGCGGCTATGCTAAAGCCGTGCGGGTCCAACCATGCCCTGAGTCCAAACATGTGCTGGCAGCCCAACTTGTGTTAGTTTGCGTCTGGCTATGTCGGCGATGTCGTCTGCCAAAACGACATTTAAAATTCCCTTCAATCAGGCATTTAATGATTTGGTTTAAGTACAGATTCCTCTTCCAGAGATGATTTCCTTTTCTTGACGGCCGCCACTTGTATCGTAGACTAGTTCCCTGTTTTTATACTCTTGCAAACAGTAGCACTGAGTATTATAGTTTTGTTCACCGAACGGTTGTACGTATCACCTGAAACTAATCGAGACAAATATAGGGTTATGTATATACTATATAAATGATAATAGTGACGAGAAAAGTTGAAATTCGGTTGACTGTCTGCCTGTCCGTCCGTCTGCGCTAGCTGTAACTTGAGTAAAAATTGAGATATTTCGATGAAACTTGGTATGTGGGTTCCTTAGTATAAAAAAATTTCGAGTTCGTAGATGGGCGTAATCGGACCATAGTCACGCCCACAAATCACCATTAACCGTAAACCTATAAAGTGCCATAATTAAGCACTAAATTAAGATATGAAACTGTAATTTCGCACAGGGGATCGCATAAGTCAGGGGCACCCGAGTAAAAAAATTTTTGGAAAAGTGGGCGTTGCCCCGCCCTCTAATAAGTTTAATGTATATATCTCCTAAACCACTAAAGCTAAAACAACCAAGTTCGGCTAGCACGAATATTACAAGAACTCCTAACAAAAGTGTGAAAATGGATGAAATGGGTTGAAAACCCCTTTTACTCCCCATATAACGGTGCTGTTCAAAACTACAAAAAGCGCGATAAGCCAATAACAAAATGTGCCAGAGACGTTGAAACTTACTGCAGAGATGGTATGTCAAGGCTTTATAGGGGTCGGAGTAAAAATTGGACGATGGGCGTGGTGGTCTCGGGACTCGATTGACCGATTTCGACAAAATGTTGTACGTGGCATTTTTTTCATATGTTTATTTCTTCTTTTACCTTCCAGTACAAACAGAAGCAATTAATATAACGGGATTAAACTTTGAACAAATAATCCCTTCAGAGTTTGCCACCTTATAGCCAAAATTTTTTCGAATACAACAAAAACTCTTCAAGCCCCTAGGGTCCGAATATTTGGACCCCAGTACTTAAAGTTGACATTTGTCCGAAAATATCTGTAAATGTCTGAGATAAATAATTGAAAGTAAAAGATTGTACTTCTCTGACCATTGTCATATGTATGTTGGTATTGAGTTATCTCAATGAAAATGATTTGAGAAAAAAATTAGATAAAATTAAGAGAAAACTTGACCTGACCTCCATATAACTAATATCAGGATTTTCGAACATCTGGCTGACTTTAATGTGACATGTGACATGTTAATAGTATGTCGTATTGGGAAAAATAGGTGAGAACTGGTCGATATTCCAACTACTATATACTACATATCGTCAGCTAAAATGCAAAATAACGTAACAACATTTTCGGAAATTTACAGTGACATGAATGAAACACGAAATAAAATGGAACATGAGTGAAAAAAACTTTTAATATCGGTAAAAAATGGTTTATATCTGAGCGCAGAACCTGAAAATGTTGGACATACGTAATATTATTTATGCAATTTGAAGTAGTGAATCTTAATCAATAAGACACTCAATTTCGAATTTTTCGATGATACGTTATTTTGCATTTCAGGTGACAATATATAATGGTTATCGTTTTTCTAACAAACCTTATGTATCTGTCAGTATAGGAGTTATATATAGTATATGTATATAGAAAATTGCTGAGGTTTTGATCCCCAAGTTGACGTTGAGTTGACAATGTAATTCCCTAGCTTTGATTCTTGTAAGTTGCAAGAGTATAAAATGTTCAGTTGCACCTAAACTTTGCCCTTCCTTACTTATTTAAGGATGGCTTCGTAATAATTTCATCCAGTAGCGAGCATTTTAAATCAACTTTCTAGTGTGTCAATCTTATTGAACCAGTTTGCGCTATTGAATGTTTTCCTTATGTTCTTAACTCGTTCTTTCGACGAGCTTCCTCCGCCCTACGCACGACATCTTCAACAGCTCGGATGGTGAACCTGCCTGAGTCTACTAATACTCGTCACAACACCGTTAGAGCTCTCCTCTACTTCCTCTCTCAATATTTGCAGAACTGCTGCCAGAGCAACAGACTAAAAATCGTTCTCTTGAACACCAGAAAAGCTATATGTGATATGATATGTGGTTGCCTGTTATTATTAGAACTATGTATTAAGAACTAGAGGACCCGTCCACGCTTCACTGTGGCTGCAAATACTAAAACTACCATCTACATATATGATTTGTATTAGTTGGATTATAGCTATTAGTTAAGGAGATATTGAATTTTTGTGAAGCGGCTTGTGTTAGTTTACAAAAAAATGGATCATAAAGCATTTCGGGTGTTAATAAAGCATTGTTTTTTTGTGAAAATGCTGTTGTATTTTGGCTTATGGAAATCCACCGATGAAAAGATATTTGCTAAGCTTAAAGAGGCGAAAGCTCTGGGCAAAGTGGGTACCTCGCAAGTTCATAATCAAACAAAAACAACGATTAACTGATTCTGAGAAGTGTTTGAGTGCTCTGTAATCGTAACAAAACCGAATTTTTGCGTCGGTGTTTGACAATAGAAACCTAGCTCCATCATTTTCCACTGAAGTCTAATCGACAGTTATTCTAGTGGACTGCACATGATGAACCGGTTCTTAGGCGTGGAAAGACGAAAAAATCCGCTGGAAAGATTATGACATCAGTCTTACTGAGCCTGTTATAATCTACTTCACTGCGTATTTGGTTGGAGCTTTTTTCTACTATTCGAAATACTTAGCAATTGTATTATTTTTGAGGAAGAATCTGCTGCACGCATATATTCAAATGATTCCTATAAACATGAATTTGGAACAAAATCCTATTATTTGAAATATTACTTTTGTATTTATGAGTTATATTAAATTTTGGCATAAAGAGAAAAATGGTATCCTATGTCCTTACCCTGGTTCTAAGCTACCTCCCCACCAATTTTCAGCCAAATCGGTTCAGCCGTTCTTGAGTTATAAATGGTGTAATTAACACAACTTTCTTTTATAAACATAGATTTATGGGGAAAAATGATCAAATTTCGAGAGAGCTTAGACAGATTGATTACATTGACGCCATCATATCTACGCTTTGAAAATTTTCAGAATACTGTGCATTAGGCTGGGTAATTTTCGGATATTCTTCCTCTGAAAATTTTAGCGGAAATACGGTATTGCGACTTTGAAGGGGTAGAAAAAAAGTAGATATACCAAAATTTTTATTTAGAATTTAATTTCTCAACAAAAGTAGAATTGAGAACATGAGGTGTTATCACTTCTGGAAATCATAATAAATATTAGTAGTGCCTGAACTGTATAGTATGTATGTATATGTGCATAACATGTTATGAAAAACACACCTTTTTTTTAGAAAAAAAATCATTTTGATTATTCATGTTAGTTGCTAATGCTTCAGAGATAAAAACATTCTCTCAGCTATTTAAATGAATTTTTGTTAGACGATTTGTTCTTCATTATTGCTAAATTACTTTCCAGCGAGCATTCTCTTAAGCTCTGCAGAGATCAAGCGCTAAGGAATGGTTGCTTTTCTAGCATAGTAATGCAGATAAATCCACTTTGTGGTCTCATAAGAATTTATGCCACGAAAAATTATGTCATTATTTAAGAAAATATTTTAATACATTTGTTACTTAATTTGCTACATCTCAGGTACCAATGATCCGATAGCTTCGAATTTATATAGATACATATAAGTATATTTTTAAGTTAAACTTTATTAAAAACTACATATTTCTATTCACTTAAGCAGCACTAATATAAACTATAGGAGCTTGTGAATGCACTGGCATTAGAGTTCCGCTTTAGAAACATTGCTTGGCTTTTCAAGGCAAAAGAATGCAGAACCTCCCTCGGATATATCAGTGTCGGAATTATTCAAATTTGGTTATAAAGCTGATCAAACCAAAATTTGGGCCTGATTCCTATCCTGACGAGTTTCCCGACTATTTTTACTGAGTTTTCCATCCTCTTAATTAAAAACGTAGTATTATACTTTATTTAAGTCTTTACTTCAGATTTTGTTTAGAAAGATTGACGTTAAGGTAAAAACAGAATACACTATTAATAACTCTCATAATTAAGTCTACAAAACAGTCGTAGAATACGTAATGCAACATGTACTCATTAGTTACTCATACGCCGTGGCGACTCTTAAAGAGGTTTCAACATCGTATGGGCTTAATTATTAACAAATTTAATACAGATTGCAAATATTTAATTAATACCAAGAAGCTTCCGCTTGTGCTCTACAATGCCAAGGCCAAAACCACATGTTGCATTCGCTCCTGCAAAGCAAATATGCCGTCTGTAAGTAGTATTAATCACTAAAATTCGGTGTAATTAAATATTCGCTAATAAAACGCTGATGATTAATGACGGCCGTGAAATGTGGCAAACGAGCACCAAGAAAACAAATCAGCGCTTCTGGTCTTACCACAACTATGCGATTGGCTTAGTGTGGCAGGCGGAGAGCAAGCATCTTGCGGGTGGCGGAGAGAGCAACGAAAGGCAAGGAATGATTGGTAAATGTTCGGCGGTGGCAACAAATGCGGCTGGAAACCGACGCGCTGGCAGCAAACAGTGTAGTTTGCCACAAAATCACGCCACAGCCTGACATGTGGCAAGGTACAGCGCGCTGTTGGTGGGCTTTGTGACGCCAGTTTGTGTATGTAGGCGGTTGCGTTGGAAGGCATTGCATAGCGTGTCGCTTCCCTGAACGCCTCAATGCCTCGAATTTAATTAATTAAATTTCAATTAGGTGCAATTAATAGATGGCAAAGTGTTGAAGTATGAATTGAATGGGCGAGTTGGCGCTATAATGGCCGCGCCGTTGGTGAGGGGCAAATAAAAATCGGCGGATAGGTGGCCAGTGGCTAAGTCGCTGTGAGAGTATTCAGCTCATTAATATTTATGACCGTCGGCAATCACTTGATGAAAAAGTAATTTTTGCGTACATTTTTTGTTGTTGCCACGTTTGTGTAATGTAATTTTCATCTAGCCAGATAGCCGGAGGACAATTAAATAGCCATTGAATTGGAAAATAAAAAATAAATAAAAAAATAAAGTTCTGGTGTAAAAATCAACAAATAATGTATTTATTAATCATGTTGTTTTATTGTGTATATTTGCAATATTTTCTTAAGAAAGGATTTGCTTAAAATTGTGCTTAAAATGAAAAATTATTTGGAAGGTTGTCACCTCTTTAAGTACTTTACAGCGCTAAACTTATCTGGTAATCAAAAGCAGTGCAAAACTATTGGATATGGGCGTAATGGACTCTTGCCACGCACAAATGAAACCCATTAAACGAAAACATAAAAAGTGCCTTAATTACGGACTAAACTAAAGTACCGGATTGAAATTTGGTGCAGGGAATCGCAGTAGTATGGGGTACTTGTGGACAAAATTTTTTGAAAAAGTGGGTGTGTGACTCCGCCCTGAGAATGGTTTAAAGTACACTTCTTCCAAATCGCTGAAGCTAACTCGGCCAAATTTGCTGGGAACAAGTCTAGCACTTCTTCTACTCTGAGGGAATGGGTAAAATAAGATAAAAACCTTGACCACTCCCCATATAACGGCTATGTTGAAAAGGACTGAAAGTGCGATAACTCACTCACAATAACATCTACTTTCCATATAATAAACTCTTAAATTCCATCTGCCAATACAAAAATCAAATACCAATAAAATCGGATTATAACTTTTCAAAAACGCAAACCCAAGGTGCAAGCGTTAAAGCCAGGGAAGCACCTTCAGGTACACAAGACTTTTAAGTTTAATGGCATCTAGAGCAAGTTTTACCCGAATTTATTAATTATTAACAAAAATATGTACCGTCATAAGAAAAACACGCTCTATGAATCTTATTAAGATACCTCACCTATTGGCCGATATTTGCGGTATAAAATCACTTGGGAGTACAAAAAGCCTTATGTTACGTATATGGTAGCTAAGGGCAGTATTGATCCCATTCAACCCATTTTTGACACACAGACATACTACAATCAGGAAAGGATTCTCTTTAAATTTCAATTATATATCTCACACATTGACCAATATTTTCGGTAAAACGTCAACTATCAGCACTGGATCCACATATTGAGAACCTAGGGTCTTGAACAGTTTTGTTCCGGTTTAAGCAATTTTTAATAATAAAGTGGCACATCTTAAATAACACGACTAGTGTGTGTTAAGTTTCACCCTGATATATTAATTCAGTCTTGATATGTGTGCTGGAAAGTGACAGTTTCAAATGGAATTTAAAATTGCGTTATATGGGAAGTGGGTGTTGCTGTAGATCGCTTTCGCCCATTTTCACACTGCAACATAGGAATATCAGGGGAATGTCAGATACTGTATTTGGTTAAAATCGGTCGGGCGGATGGTTAAAAAATAAAGCACACTTTTCGACTAATAAAAACAGAAAACGGGACATGCTTATCGCATGTTTTCTTTACGAGTGCTTGTTTATGCCAAGATAGGAAAATCAGAAAAGACTGAAATATCTGCCAGTAAATAACAAAAAAGTATCTGGCCGAAGAAGGGTTCTAATCTGATGAAACGCAGTGTATTCGCTTCATGCGTGAAGTCTGTGACCCTGTCTGTTGTCTGTATGGCTGCAAAACGTGGAACACTACATCGAGCATTTTACAAATGCTGCAATCCTGCGAACTACCGATGCATTCGAAAGGATATGCGAATATTCTGGCCAAGTATTATTGTTAAACATTAGGCCACAACCAAACTACTAACGTTTCATATCGAAATTCAACGCTAGACGGAAATCCTCAAGGAAGTGGAAGATGCGGGAGACCAACCAACACATAGAGGCGGAGGTCGGATACATTTTTTGGAGTTTTGAGAAGAAGAGTAAATGGAATTTTAACAAATAATACGAAAAAAGCTGCCGTGAAAGCAGAAGTTGGAGATTCAGAGGAAGAAAACGCATCATGGGGAGAGAATAATGTTTACAGATCAACATATTTTGCAACGTACTAAGATTAAATGAGAATGTCAAGCTCAAAGCAACTTCGTTACAATGAAAGGTGATTGTTCATACAGTATATAATCTTCTCGGAGATTTTTCAGTTTACTCTTAAGACAAAGTCTTATAAACATCCAAATGAGCTTTTAAGCTTTATCAAAAAAATTCATATGCGTGCTATTATATACATATAACAGTTATACTAACCTTTAGTATAAGAAAACTTAGACTAACGTTATTAAACGGTAAGTGTTTTCGAAGATATTACAGCTGAGCTCAAACGCAGAATTGTGCTATGTACTTGAACAATCCATTCAAAAAGATAAGCCTGAACACATGCTAACACCGTTACGAGATGCACTTGTTACAAGTATTTTTCGCCTATCTGCCACGCTGAATGTTGCAAATAGTTCTAGTTTCAGACAACTCAACACAAACACAAATGTGATTTATGACTCTAATGCTGGCATTTTCCTTTATTTAGAATTTACTCTTTCGTTTGTTGGATCGGGTGTTGTTTGTGATGTCTCAAGTGCATGACTAATGAATGAAGGCGAACAACTTACATACCCCACACACACACCAACATTGCCGACAAGCATACATACATACACGAAGAGGGGCTATGAAAGTTCTCTCACCCATACTTATGAACCGGTTTATATACAGTTACTAATTAATTTGCTCCCATATGTACAATAAGATTACCGGAATTTATCATTTGGTGGTTGGAGCAAAAATTTGTGAACTTCTTGTGCTTCACACAAAACTGCGACTGAAGTGTAAATAAAGTACCGCTTGTCGCACACACTTACAACCATATTTAGATATCTATTTGGAACAGTAATGCACTTGAAATGCATTATATGTCTACTTAAGTTTGTTGTTTGTGTTACATCCATTTGTGAGTGTGTGATTTAGAATTGCATGGAAGCGTAACGGTAAAAACGTAATGTTAGTTTTGTCTTGAAGCAAGATTTGTAGTTGCAAGCATTAGTTGCAAGGAAAAAATGGCGAATAGCTTTCGGTATAGAATATCCACTTACGGCGATGCGCTTTTTCGTACACATTTGCTATTGTCAAAACCGAAAAATCCACTTCTATTGTAGTTGCAATGGCAGTGGACTAACGCACATATACAAACAAATACACATAACTGAGTTTTATGCACTGTGAAATGACTGCAGAAATACCCGATGACCCATAGTTTGAGCGCAGTTTCTAATTTTTTTGAATTAGTCCAGGAAACTGGTGAAATTTCGATAGAAATCTGATCATATGCATTTTGTTGGGCAGGCTGTACGCAAATACCATTATCTTGTATGAGAAATATATTGCCACCTTTTTAGGTTAGGTTAATCTGGTAGACCATTAAGCCACGCATAGACCAGTATTGGTACTTTGCGAAACCAGATGGAGTTCAGTTGCTAAGTCAAAGAGAAGTAATCATTGCTTAGGATGCCTGCGCATGACGCGAATTTTTACAGACTCTGCCGCCTCACTCTCCTCCAAATATCTTTGATGACCAAGTCAAATACGGCGGCAAAGGACAAAGGACAATGCACATGTATTAGATTTTTGAAGCATATAGTCGGAGTCAAGCATGCCCACCGATTGGAACCTAAATTCTAATTGCGAACTAGTTTTTAACAATTTAATTTTCATCTTAAAAATATTTACTTCCGAGTGAACAGTATAGTACGAGTAGAAGTATTATTCTAACTAGTTCTCTTTCAGTTGCATTTTGCTGGTTGAAGGCTAGCGTTTTTATCAAACTTGTTTGAATACATACGTATATATTTACGTTATACTCAACAGTTGCAACTTCTTTATAACGGTTTTTATCTTCATTCTCTCTTTTCTTCTCTTGGCTACTACTGGACTTATTTATTTTTGTGATGCTCATTCTTTAGTTTTTTATACT
The DNA here is from genome assembly GCF_016617805.1 of Bactrocera tryoni. Classification (NCBI taxonomy): domain Eukaryota; kingdom Metazoa; phylum Arthropoda; class Insecta; order Diptera; family Tephritidae; genus Bactrocera; species Bactrocera tryoni. The sequence goes on along the minus strand of NC_052500.1, from coordinate 33,079,104 downwards.
CTCGCAACAATGTTGCTAAGGAGAGTATTATAGTTTTGTTCACATAACGGTTGTTTGTAAGTCCTAAAACTATAAGAGTCAGATATAGGGTTATATATACCAAAGTGATCAGGGTGACGAGTAGAGTTGAAATCCGGATGTCTGTCTGTCCGTCCGTCCGTGAAAGCTGTAACTTGAGTAAAAATTGAGATATCATGATGAAACTTAGTACACGTATTCCTTGGTTCCATAAGAAGGTTAAGTTCGAAGATGGGCAAAATCGGCCTACTGCCACGCCCACAAAATGGCGGAAACCGAAAACCTATAACGGAAGACATTGCAGAAGGAAGCTGCACCGAGGCTTTTTTTAAAAATTGAAAATAGGCGGGGCCTCGCCCACTTATGGACCAAAAACCATATCTCAGGAACTACTACACCGATTTCAATGAAATTCGGTATATAATATTTTCTTAACACCCTGATGACATGTACGAAATATGGGTGAAATCGGTTCACAACCACGCCTACACCCGAACTTAGCCCTTCCTTACTTGTTTTAATTTTTCTTTGGTGCTCCTTCTCTATCTCCATTTGTATTTCTTAGCCTCTGTTAGTGACTTTGAGTGCAGATAAACTGTCCGCATCTGCAATTGTGATTGCAGTTGTCCAGGTGCTTCTGGATTGCAGCACTTTTGTGTGGGCTTACTTGGGAAGGACATTTGAAGTTTATTTTGGGAAATTATATAATGACTTGACAGTTATGTTCAAAGGTCTGATAATAATGCTTGACAGGTGAAGTGTTTAAATTTGATGTGATTTATGTAATAAAACAGCCTTAAACACCCTTAAACACAATTAAAGGAGCACTACTCGTTTGCGCAAAGCTTCCTGTTGACCAGAAATTATAAATATGTAGAGTTGTAATTGCATAAAATAATAGGTTGTCAAAAAAGTCTTGCGGTATTTTCGCTGGTTGCCGCTGAATGCGCGTAGTTCTAGTTTTATTCGTCGCATCGGGTCATGTTATACCTTTTTGGAAAGCTCATTTCACGCGCTAACAGGTGTTTGATTGATTGTCGTTTCTTTTAAGTCGTTCGTGAGTTATAGCGTCGCAAACATGGAGCAAAATAAAGGAAAATACGGCATATTTTACAGCACTACTACGATAAAGGCAAAAATGCATCTCAAGCCGCCAAAAAAATTTGTGCAGTTTATCGACCCAATACAGTTTCCATTTCCACCGCACAAGTTTCAACGTTTTCGTTCTGGTGTAGAGGTGGTCGAAGATGCGCCACGCTCCGGAAGGCCTGTCGTCGAAAATTGCGATAAAATCGCTGAATTGGTCGAAAGAGACCGGCATAATAGCAGCCGTAGCATCAGTCATCAAAATTTTATTTCAATTTCAATAAAAAAAAACAAATTCAACAAAAATACCGCAGGACTTTTTTGACAACCCATTATATGGGGTGCATTTTTAATGCTCCTTTCAGTACAATTCCATTCATGAACGGCTTCAGACTGATAGAAGAAATCGGAATGAAACGTAATAGAAAACACTCGTTCAATACCCCCTACGTTCAGGTTACCAGCATAGCGTAGTAGAAAATATTATATTACAATATAAAAAAATATACTACAGTTATTGAACACCTTTGGTTGGATCGGTCAACCAAAATTGATAGTGATGGGATGTTAATACAGGGTTTGTTCGGAAAGTAATAGAACTTAGGCGATTTAAAAAAAAATATCGAACCAATCGTTACAATTCTCTAAAATCTTTCAAAATAGGCTCCTTCTGCGTCAATGCAGCGTTGCCAGCGTGATTTCTAAATATTGAGGTGTCACGGAAAACTTTCTCCGGATTAGCCTTGAGAGCCGAGGTGCATGCTGCTTGGATCCCCTCTGATGTCTCAAAATGCTTGCCTTTCATCAGCATTTTCAGGCAAGAACACAGAAAAAAGTCGGCAGAGGCCACATCTGGGCTGTAGGTGGCTGTTCACAAGAAGGCGGTGTAAGCCGGGGCGCTGTCTTGGTGCAATTTCATATCGGAAGCGATGTCTTGCCGGACCCGATTGACTTTTCGTTGGAGTCTCTTGAGGACTTCCACGTAAAACTTGGCGTTGACGGTTTGTCCAGGATGAGCAAATTCATGACGGAAGATGCTTTTGATGTCAAAAAAGACAATGAGCATCATTTTCACTTTGACTTTTCTCAATCTTTCGGTCTTTATCACCGATCTCTTCCCGGCCCTCCAAAAAGGCCTGATGCCTCCAAAACACACCACTTCTTGCTAAAGCAACACCTGTGTAAGCCTGTTTGATCATATCCAACTTCTCTGTCGCAGATTTACCGAGTTTAACACAGAATTTAATCGCGTACCACTGCTCTAACGAACGCTGCATTTTCGGCTTGCACCGCTTGCAGAAACATGTCGCGCGAAAATGTTTGTCCTGACTTTTCAGGTGCTCTGAGACAACTGACCATCCGCTCGATGGTTAGCTAGGAACGATCACTACCGAATCCAGTCGGATTTACCGAAGTGCAGTCTCTGTGGAAGAAAATCAGTCCTTTTTACTATTATTAAATTAACTTAAAAAGATCTTAAAAGTCACAAGTTACATAAAAATGAATCTGGGCGTCTGTTCTCAAAAGAGTGGACATTCGACTTGCCACAAAAAACTCCGGATATGACTGCACTGACTTTCTTTGTGGGGTTAATTAAGTATTTTCGAACGTTAGTCAAGTTTAAAGCAATATTTCTGTCGAATGTAAGGTTATACTACTGATGTTTGAAAAAGTATAGGATAACAAAAAAAAAAACGGAGATTTCCACTCCGTATGAACGCGATTGATTCAAGCCATGCATGAAAGATTCCCCAATTGCTGAATATAACAATCTTCATGTCTATGGAAAAACCGAAAATATCATGTAATTTGTGAGAAAGCTCTCGTCTCAAAGTCTACATAGCAAATTATTGCAAATGCTTAGTTACAAATAGACAAAATTTGTGTTTTGTTAAAAAAAATTTAATCATCAAAACAAAAAACTCCTTACTAAGAGAATTCCTAGTATATAGTCTAGTTAACTGACATTCCGTTTTTGATTATAAGGGATTATATAAGTACATTTTGGTGATAGAATCGCAACTAACCACGAAATATAAACTACAATATAGCGACACGCTTGTCATGTACTATATGAACCTTTAAACTTTCATAATAGTTTTAAGGTTGTAAGGTTAGTCTGGTAGTCTAATGAGCAACGCCAATTTTCGTCCTTAGTTACAAAAGAGGCCGCCTTTACGTAGTCCGTGAGAGCAGTCATTCTTTTACCTACAATACCTACCTTTTCCTACAATACCTCTTCCAGTGGCTCAGCGTGCGTCGGTTATAGACTGTGACCAGTGAGTATTCTAATCATGTTCATAAAGTCTATTCAATTGCATGAAAGTAGGAACATTGTATTTCCCATATCCCACCTTACACATTACTTTTGCAGCTTTGCATCCAGGTAGCACGTTCCATCGCGTTTTGATCTTCCTTGCCTTGGGTTTATCAACGTTGATTACGTTTTTGGCTGCTAACCTTGCATACCTATTGGCAATCTTGTTCACTCTAATTGCTCTCGATACATTTGTGAACTGGTACCCAGTTAAATTGAAGGCGCTTGTTCTTGGGAACACTTTTCACCGTTGTCCTGGTTTCCAAGACCTAATATGCTGTCTTTTATTAACTCTGGACAGTATATCCCCGCACCAACTCTGTCCTCCGTTTTCGAGCCATCTTTATATGACCACTGATAATGGTGTGTAGACTCCTTCTCTTGGGGGCTTTAGTATCTGAGTTCTGTAAAAATTTATTCACTACTAATGTCTTTTTGCTTCTGGTCTAAGGTTGTTTAGGAGGATCAACAAATGTTGACTCGATACTATTCAGAATAGATTCCGTAGAAATTTTATTGAATACTCTAGTAATTTCCAAGAACACTCCAAGACCGTATTCCTTAAACATTCTAAATAAAGTGTTGTCTCTCCACATCTGGCTTTTATGCATCCATAATTGTAAATTATGTATTTCCCTTCCTCAGTTGTTTTCTGCCAAATGCGCTTCAAAAAAAGTAGCAGATCAGGATGAACAGACAGTTCAAGTCCGGGTGACTGTCTGTCCGTTCGTCCGTCTCTGTAACTAAAAAAATTGAGATAGAAATGTATAAAGTTCCATAGCTAAGCAGGAGGGGCACCTGTGATTTGGAAATGTGTACGCTTTTTAGTCCATATATGTAGATTGATGATGGTATGTGAGATATCTTAATTAGTATGTGACATACTCGTATTAATAGTGTGTGGTATTGACTAAAATTGATAAAATCGATTGAGGATGATTTGATATAATTTTCGCTTTGATTGTAATCCATTTACGACTTCATCGAGCAATGAAGTTGAACCCTTTCGCCACACTTTCCAATATTACCAACAGCTGATGGTATTAAGCCGGCTTTGCTCCTAGAAAGTGGCTAGAGTATAAAATATTCGATTACATACACTCGAACCTAGCTCTTCCTTACTTGTTCAGTATTAAGTTTAGCCAACTCCTGAAGGTGGCTTAGAACCTTTTAACCGGTTACACGCGAACTTACTTCTTCCTTACTTCTTCCTTACTTGATATTATTATTCTTGGCAACTCTTAAAAAATTTTTCAAATATCTAATACCCGATTTGTGTGTAGCGGTTAGTTCAATATCCAAACTTTTGACACATTCAGTAGAGAGCATAAGCTTCAACTTGCATGGCCACAGCTTTCCTAATAGCAAATTGAAATATTCTACAACGTCACCGCCAAAGTTCAAAGTGTGTTTGGTAATTAATTTTGGGAAATTAAGGAATTTCAGTAATTAATTGCAATATTTTGGGGCTTTCAAGCAAATTGTAGTGTTGAGAGCATCAAGCAAGGATTAATTTACCAGACCCTTATATTGCTTTTCTCATTTGTTGTTGTACATGTAATGTGATTTGGCTTACAAATAAACTTTCAATTGGCAGTGAAACTGCGAATTTTCTGCGAAAAACTTTCAACAGCACTCAATAGAAAAAGTTTATTTTGTTTTTTGATTTTCGCAATTTTCGGTGAATTCAACAATTTTGTTAAAATGTTGGTACTTTTTTTTTTGTTTCACCAAAATTTGTCAAATCGAGTGAGCGGCAGCGCAACCTTGACAACATTGCTGGTTTGAAGGGACGACAACTGTTGTTGCTGTTGCACTTCGCCAACCGTTTTGTTAACCAGCGCACGTGGCGCAGGGACAAGTTTACGAGCTGTGCGATGCAGCAGAGGAGAGCGGGAGCGGTGGCGGCATTAGTAACGATAGCGTTTGACAGTGTGAACATGTGCGTCTACGCTTAGATTTAGATGCGCCGCAAAATTCGATTAGCAAATTGACTTTTTAGTGTGATAGCTAAGACATTAGGATGATAAAGTTGCTGTTTTAGATGAGTAAAAATAACAAAATAATTCTGGGTGCAAAAAGTAGTTACTCAAGACTCTTAACTTATTTGATGATCCAATAAAAATTCTTTCAAGTGGGTGCTTACATACTATCTTAACGGTTACTATCATGAGCATGAGTATCATACTAACTAGACGATAAAGAGCTCGTTACCGGTCCTGAGAACAGAGTGTGGTCCAAAAACAGCCGGTTCTATGTTACCGGTATAAACTCGGATTTTGCCTGTTATTTTGGGGGGCGATCGCCGTAGCTCAGTATATTAAGGGTGATCTATTTCGAGGTTTCCTACTTTTTTTTAAAGAAAAAACACAGACATTTCATATTTAATTGGGAATGTTTATTATCATTCTAAAGAACATTTTTTGGCCTTCATTTATTGAAGATTATCTCTTTCAAATGTTGGTTGTGTTTACGCATTAGATGGTCCATCCGTTGAGTACAATTTTCGATGACTCGTTCGGCATAATTTTTGTAGAAATATAGGCCGATGATTCCACCCGCTCAAAAACCATACCACCCCTTTTTTTGATGAAATGACAGTTCTTGAATCTTTTCAGGTTGCTCTTTGTTCTAAATGCGGCAATTTTGCTGTTTATATACCCATTGAGCCAAAATGGGCTTCATCGCTACACAAATTTTGGCTCGAACATGTCAGATCTTCTTGGAACTTTTCAAGAGCCCATAAAGCGAAGCGATGTCGTTTGGGAAGATCGAGCGGATTCAGTTGTGGCACAATCTGTATTTTGTGTGCTTTCTATTGAAGATCTCGACGTATAATGCGCCATACGGAATCGACTCACCATGGTCTTCATGTACGCTCTCAGCTACGGCTGCTATACTTTCATCACTGCGTGCTGGACGTGGTCTATTCGGTTGAATATTATCTAATAATGAATTCAAGATCTCAAGATGGGTGATGGTGTTGCAAATAGTACGCCGAACAAAGAAGTAGGCCGATTCTGTTAACCATAATTTTAGCGAAGCACGTGAAACACAGGAGGATGGAGTCATGTGTAGAAGTTCACGCAAGTGAGGAAAGTTCTCTGATCGCCATTCACTTGGGAGTAGCCAGAAACGATTCTTTTACACATGGCTCAAGCAGCTCACTACTTCCGGTCTTTGACCAAGTATCCTCTGGGTAGCCTAAGAACATCCGTTCGAAGGCGAGCTAATGTGAGAAGGCGAAACATTCCCTACATAGGGTTGTGAACGTCTAGCCACAATCCGCTTCAAAGCGAAGTTCTTCAACACATCGCTGATTTGCGCCCACGCTCCGCCGGAAGAGAAGGACAATGTACCCAAAAATGCCTTCCATGTGCGCTGGGAGCGTACTTATAAAAGCTGCCCCCGCCATGGTGTCAAAATCGTGCTTGGCGACTTTAATGCCTGGGTGGGCAAGGAAGGTATATTTGGCACTACGGTCGGTAAATTCAGCCTCCACGACGAAACATCCCCAAATGGGTTGAGGCTGATTGACTTCGCCGGGGCTCAAAATATGGTTATCTGTAGTACTAGATTCCAGCATAAGAAGATTCATCAAGCTACCTGGCTGTCTCCGGATCGAAAAACTACCAACCAGATCGATCATGTTGTGATAGATGGAAGACACGTCTCCAGTGTTTTAGATGTGCGTGCGCTCCGAGCTCCTAACATCGACTCGGACCACTATCTTGTTGCAGCTAAGATTCGCACCCGCCTGTGTACAGCAAAAAGCGCACGTCAATAAACACAAGGAAGGTTCGACGTCGAGAAGCTGCAATCACAACAGACATCCGAAAGATTTTCTACTCGACTTGCACCCCTGCTCTCTGAGAACACTTGTCAACAACTCTGTATAAGGGAACTGTGGGATGGAATTTCAAGCTCCTTAAGCACAGCTGCAACCGAAACCATTGGTTTTCGGAAAATGCAAAAGAACAGCTGGTACGACGAAGAGTGCCGTGTTGCAGTGGAGAGAAAAAACAGGTTGCCTACCTCGCAACGTTACGATCGACCACAACACGTGCGCGGATGTGGATAGATACCGAGAGTTGAAGAGGGAAGCGAGACGCATTTGCAGACAGAAGAAGAAAGAGGCCGAAATGCGTGAGTACGAAGAGCTTGATAAGCTGGGCCGACAGGGTAATGCTCGAAAATTCTACGAAAAAATGCGGCGGCTTACAGAAGGTTTCAAGACCGGAGCATACTCTTGTAGGACCCCCAAAGGTGATCTAGTCACTGATGCCCAGAGCATAAGTTAAATTATGGAGGGAACACTTCTCCAGCCTGCTGAATGGCAGTGAACGCACAACACCAGGAGAAGGAGAACCCGATTCCCCAATCGATGACGATGGAGCAGACGTTCCATTACCCGACCATGAAGAAGTTCGAATAGCAATTGCCCGCCTCAAGAACAACAAAGCGGCAGGGGCCGACGGACTACCGGCCGAGCTATTCAAACACGGCGGCGAAGAACTAATAGGGAGCATGCATCAGCTTCTCTGTAAAATATGGTCGGACGAGAGCATGCCCAACGATTGGAATTTAAGTGTGCTATGCCCAATCCATAAAAAAGGAGACCCCACAATCTGCGCCAACTACCGTGGGATTAGCCTCCTCAACATCGCATATAAGGTTCTATCGAGCGTATTGTGTGAAAGATTAAAGCCCACCGTCAACAAACTGATTGGACCTTATCAGTGTGGCTTCAGACCTGGAAAATCAACAACCGACCAGATATTCACCATGCGCCAAATCTTGGAAAAGACCCGTGAAAGGAGAATCGACACACACCACCTCTTCGTCGATTTCAAAGCTGCTTTCGACAGCACGAAAAGGAGCTGCCTTTATGCCGCGATGTCTGAATTTGGTATCCCCGCAAAACTAATACGGCTGTGTAAACTGACGTTGAACAACACGAAAAGCTCCGTCAGGATCGGGAAGGACCTCTCCGAGCCGTTTGATACCAAACGAGGTTTCAGACAAGGCGACTCCCTATCGTGTGACTTCTTCAACCTGCTCCTGGAGAAAATAGTTCGAGCTGCAGAGCTAAACAGAGAAGGTACCATCTTCTATAAGAGTGTACAGCTGCTGGCGTATGCCGACGATATTGATATCATCGGCCTCAACACCCGCACCGTTAGTTCTGCTTTCTCTAGGCTAGACAAGGAAGCACAGAAAATGGGTCTGGTAGTGAACGAGGGCAAAACGAAATATCTCCTGTCATCAAACAAACAGTCGTCGCACTCGCGACTTGGCTCTCACGTCACTGTTGACAGTCATAACTTTGCAGTTGTAGATAATTTCGTCTATTTAGGAACCAGCATTAACACCACCAATAATGTCAGCCTGGAAATCCAATGCAGGATTGCACTTGCCAACAGGTGCTAATTCGGACTGAGTAGGCAATTGAAAAGTAAAGTCCTCTCTCGACGAACAAAAGCCAAACTCTATAAGTCGCTCATAATTCCCGTCCTGCTATATGGTGCAGAGGCTTGGACGATGTCAGCAACTGATGAGTCGACGTTGCGAGTTTTCGAGAGAAAAGTTCTGCGAAAGATTTATGGTCCTTTGCGCATTGGCCACGGCGAACATCGCATTCGATGGAACGATGAGCTGTACGAGATATATGACCGACATTAACATAGTTCAGCGAATTAAAAGACAGCGGCTACGCTGGCTAGGTCATGTCGTCAGAATAGATGAAAATATTCCAACCCTGAAAGTATTCGACGCAGTACCCGCCGAGGGAAGTAGAGGAAGAGGAAGACCTCCACTCCGTTGGAAGGACCAAGTGGAGAAGGACCTGGCTTCGCTTGGAATATCCAACTGGCGCCACGTAGCGAAAAGAAGAAACGACTGGCGCGCTGTTGTTAACTCGGCTATAATCGCGTAAGCGATGTCTACGCCAATTAAGAAGAAGAAGACGTGAAACACATTCTTTACAGAACGTGAATTTTCGTAATAAAGTTGAACGATTTGTAAACGTTATTCACGCCTAAGTCTTTTCTCGATGAAATGTCAAAGAGTACTGAACAAAAAATGACATAACAGCTTAACATGACTCACGTGAGATCTGTCAAAAAAGGACTATTGTAAGAAGTACCTCTACTTGGAGCACTCGTTATATTGTCAGTTCGAAGTTCTACGAGTACTCTGTAAACTATCGGCTAAGGAATACATAAACGATTAAGTAAGGATAGTTATTATTAAACTTACTTCATGACTCTCTTAGACGAGTTCGTTGAAATTGAGTTTCAAGACCTGTCGTGAGAAAATGTTTTAGTATCGGAGAACGCTTTTGCAAAGAGCGATACTAAAATTAGCAATGGAAAGATTGTTCGTAAATTCATCATCTCTTAAGAGGTAGTTTAAAAGTTGTAAGAGTTTTAATTTATCGGATAACATTAAGAAATTCACCTCAAACTCGGCCGAACAGAAACAGAAAAGTATCGTCTTCTAAATATACATAGTAAAGTTGGCTGTTTTAAACCGGCAAAACTTTCATTTCTTTGCATTTTTACAAAATATTGATTTAGTAAAATATTTACGGAAAAAAATCGAAAGTTTCGCTTGAGATTCCCACGGCCAACTCAAATATGTTCAAAAGTTGGTGCGAAATTTAAGCTGATGTCGCTTGCATTCTCTTGCAGCGCCTTCACTTTACCCACAAATGTTCGAATTCAATCAGTGAGACCGTTGCTTCCGGTCGCCTGCAGCCTTCATATGTGGTCGCATAAATCAAACTGGAAAAGGTGACAAAAAAATGCTACTCAATAAAGTTTATCCCCCATTGAACGAGTGGCTTTATTTTATGAGCGCAAAAGGAAAATAATAAAAAATTGGAATGAATATGCAATAAATGCTGCAATAAAATAGGTGACGATAAATTCGCTGGGAGTGGAAAAGCTGATGAAAGAACAATATCGCACAGAAATAGAGGGATTAACAAATGTAAAACTGGTTAAATGAACGCTTTACGAGCGGAGCAATGAATTTAAGCGCTTCTTTACTCACAAGCCTTCGTTTATAACCATTTCGAAACCATATTAAGAACTGCCTTTCACTGGATATTCGAAACACCTGGCGTGTGTTGTTCATTTATAAACTGAAAATTGCAACTACAGTGTGACGCTAGTGTGTTTCTTTTGTTTATAGATGAAGTCTGATGAAATCGAATAGACGTTCTGAGTTTTGATTTGAAGAGTTATTAAAGAAAATCTTGGAACACCCCTTTGGAACCTCTCTCATTACAAAGGCGTATAGGTCACGCGCTCTAAAGATCTTACTTTCCCACTCCTGTAACTTTCCAATTGCATACAATTTCAGAAATTTACTTTAGTAGCACATTCTACGAATGCTGAAGATGGGAGTTATGCGAAAAACGGGTTTTTTCCGTAAAATGGGATAATTCCTTTAATTCTCTTGTGATAAAATGTGTAAATATTTTGTTCTTCGAATTGTCCAGAAAATCTCACTCTGTGTAGTCCCTAAGAAGCTTTAGAGTGTTCAACAGCTCTCAAGGTTAGGTTAGATTAGGTTAAATGGCTGATACCTCGGCGGAGGATCACACTTATATTGTTAAGTTCTTTGTGAAGCCGTACGAAAACGGATATCAGTTATCAGAAAAAATGCTTTGAATCTCTCACAAATATGCTTGGATCCAAGGTGCTTTTGTCTGGCAAAAGCGGAACGTTTGAGGTGGAAGTATTGAAATTATTCTATCTTACTTCTTTCAAATAGCTAATATAGTTGGCATCTGCTAAGGTGTCCAATCTTACAGCATCGATCAGACGGTGTTCGGTTAAAACTTCAACAACCATTGAAAGATGTGAGAGCGAAGATCTTTGTCGATGTATCTTAGAAAGATCCTGCGACTGCACAGCTGCAGGTAATTGATCAACACTTGCTGAGCTGGTCTGAGGCCCAAAAATCAATTAGTGAACTACAAGGAAACAACGGAGCTGCTACTCGTTTCTATTCCGTAGCTCGTTAGCCTTTTAGTGCGAACGATTTCAATCATTGCAAAGAAGTTGAATATTTAGACTAAATGGATACGCAAAAACCTTTAAACGTTGTGCTTCATTCTGGATTATCTGAACCCCCGCTTTTAGCAAGATACGAAATCAATATCAGCATAATGGGAAAAAGTCAGAGCTCTGGAACACAAAAAGCTCAGGTACTAGTTGATACCTAGGCCTCACGTGAGCATGGCTAGCACTGGTCAACTATGCAGCCGCAAATTCCTTCTGACAAAAATATATCGGGTTTTCGAATTTATTTTGGAAAAATATGAGGTATAATCATCGTAACACTTTTCAATGGACTCCACCTCTCTTTCGAGATCAAGCTTAAAAAAACTTAAATCTGACACGCGCTGCTGTGAAATACGAGACTCCAAGATCCAAGCACAGGTATATTCTTTGGTTATCCAAATTTGATTTCTATTTCCGAATAGAGTTTTACCTCGGTTTCAATTAATTTGAAAAGTGCTTTTTTTCGAAAAGCGAGCACTCCGCGAAAGAAAATGACCGAGCATATTTCTGGCATGAGAAAAACTAAATTAGGCGTTCGAAGGCGGCTCGAAAGCTGTAGTACACCTCATTTTTGCGGATAAAACCAAAAAAAATAATTGCAGGTACTGAATAAAAACCATTGAAATCTCGTTTACTAGAGGTATTGGAATGGAATGGATTAGTGGATAAATCCACATGGTCTCATAGAAGCTTCATAGCGGCCGAACGCACCCAACAGCAAACACACATGAACGTTGCCTGAGTTCGCAGTTGGACAGGATATGAGCTACGAGTGAACGACTGCGTGAATTCACATCAATCAAGGACAAAGAAACACACGCACTAGATTTGAGGCGAGTTAAGGGTTTAGTGATTCAGATTTGATTTTTTACTCACCGAGCCTAAACGGCAATATTGGTTTACATGAACTTCTTTGTTGTACTATCGGCGGCCCCATATACGTCGCGCGGCTTGTACAACGCGCGTTTTTTGCGCTTCGAATTCGGTGATTGGTTAGCTCGTTCAGGAGGAATACTGGCTGACTTTTCAATGTTTATCCATTGTTGTTGGTAAAAATTTGTGCGCAATTTCTTTGGAGATGAGCAGCAGCGAAGGAAATCGAGGAGTTGGGGAAATATGTGCCTGTAAAGAAATGATGTGGTGCGCAAAAACAAAAGAAGTAGGGAAAATCTAAAATCTAATTGACTTGCTTTAGAGCTGGCCGTAGGTTATGTTGGGTACTTGTTGTTTTAGCTGGTGTACGCTAACCAACATATACACATCCCAGTAAATGCCAAGTGCACACTCCACCTAGATTTCGCGTGCGGCACTTCCTTCAACATGAATGCATCAACATCTTGAGCGGCTCGTGAAGTGGCCGTGGCCACCGGTGGTCGTTAGGAGGCATGCCAGTCAGGAGTGCATGGAGCTTTCATGTTCGGCTCAACGCAGCTCAGGAATAAATAAAACACGCTAACGACTTCCGCAAAAAGTTTGCTCTTTCCTATTTCTACCTAAATATTTGCGCCGCGCTGCCTCCCTCGCAGCTTGCGCGCGAAGGGAAGCTTTTTCTTAAGTAAAAAATTGCATACCGAATTTCTTCTTCTCTCTTTTTTTGGTTTTTGTTTTTTGTTAGTAACAAAAGTTCTCATAAAGTAAAACTTTCTTTCTTTCATTATTTTTATAGGTTTTATTTTACATGTGATTTCTTTCTGGCAGTGGGTCGTCTTTCATAGTTTAAAATTCCCATAAGGACCAACTCGAATAGTAACTTTTAACGACTTTGCCACAACATGTGTTATGTAACTACTTATTGTCAAAAAATCTTGTTGGAAAAGAATAGAAGTAAACACCGACATACCGACAAATCCCCACTACACATGTGCTCCATACAAATGCAGTCATGTAGGTATGTATGGTAGGTGTGTGGATCGTCATGGCTTGAGTCCGACGTGCTGCTATTTGTTTTTGTTGGTACGTGGCTTGTTTGTTTGTTTATTTGAGTAAGTAGTGGCAAGGCGTTGAAGTGAGTTCAAGTGTGTGAACGAAAAACACTGTGAACACGCTGCACTGAAAAAAAACTTTAAAGAGTTCTGATTTTAATATACTGATAAGGAACGTCCTGTTGTCATAGGCTCATTATTGTAAACCCCTGAAACCTCAACCATATGATTCTAGACACGGAACAATGATAGAGCTCATGTCAAATATTAGAAAATCGGATTCACTGGATAGTGGAGTTAGCTGCTTACTTCGCAGAAAAAATAGATTGGGCCGAGAATGAGGACATCCGAAAGTCGAAAAAGATTGTAGGAACCGCGGTATCTTGCAATTTTTGTCACGAAAAAGACATTTAAAACTGGATTACTGACGAGAGTGTTAAGTAAAACTGAGCTGCGAAAACTAATAAATGGATTTTGCCTTTGAGATGTTATATTATAAAACATTAAGAACAATGCAAGCTCTGCTCGAAGATTGATACAAAATTAAACCTTATCTAAATGAATACTGATTTGAGAATAATTATTGCAAAGGCGGATACTCCATTCTCAAATTGCATCAACATTTTGTTACTTGGGATATCAAAAGCCTATTTAAATGTTGGCATAGTTCCTTGGTTTCAATTCGGACCGTTCATCATTTCATTTAATTACGGTGCTATATTAGTGTGAGCCCAACTTCTCTCGTTTTTAAATCACAAAGTCAAAAAAGTCTGCCCGTTACATGGGTTACCGGATTACTTTATCAATGTGAGAGTTCTCAAGTCTTTATCTAAGAAATATAAATGAACCCCGATTTTCATTAGGCAAATAGTGTCAACTCGTCATATTCATTCAAAATTTATGTGGCAATGAAAGAGATGTTAAGAATATCTTAAAATTGGCCAAGATAGCCGGTGAGGAGTCCTGATAGAGGGAATATAAATATATACTTAAGCAAGGCAAAAAGCGATCTGCAAAAGATCTCGTGAAAGAGCTTCTGAGTCAAGTTAAAAAATTTAACTGAGGTAACTAGGCTTAGGAGTCTACTACGGGGGTCAAATGAGTTTCTGAAAATATTTTAAGGGTACTAAAGGTAATAGACTATGATGATGATGTAACTATACTAGTGACGAGAAAGTCCCTAAACACAATTACAAGCGTGACGAATAATATTCTAAAGGTCTTAGAAGGAGATTCACGGAATAGAGTCGACAAAGGTTAGTGGTGTTCTTCACACACGTAAGAAGATCCTAGAGTCAACATGGAATCTATCACCTGTTCTTATGCATTGGTGTTATACAGCGGTAGTCAAGCCAATCTTACTTTACGATGCTTGGTGTGGTGAATCGCTGTCAGTAAAGTATTATAATACGAGTACAACGGCTCCCTGCTCTTTGCATAACAGAAGCACTAAGGCCACTAAATCGGATGCAGTAAAGGTTTAAACTTGCCACTAATGCACATTTCAGAGGAAAGCTCGGCAACGAAATCAGCTGTAAGATTGGCGGCGCTTTATCTGAGCGAGAGGGTTCAAGCCACACTCAAAGAAGTTGGATGGCGCAGGGGCACGCGACTCACCAGCTGAACTTTAAACATTTACACGGACCTTTCAAAAGTGTCTGATAGAGTGGGCGCCGGGACTTATTGCGCCACAACTAGATTTTAGCAACATACACGGATCAGGGTGAGCTGAAATGCCTGCAGGACATGCAGGATCGCCATAATGTGCAAGCGAACGGACGAAAAACACGTATTCTTGTTTGTCACACGGCCTTGAAAAAACTGCAGAACGATTGTTGGCTCAACATAGGTCACATTAACTTACTGTCATTATGTAAACCGTATGGTATTTAGGTTGATACTTGTGGGGAAGTAGGCATAAAGGATATTCTGAAACACCTTCTCTGCTTCTGTCCGGCCTTTTCTAGTACCCGGTATAGAAATGTAAGAGTTTCAGACTTCAAGGGACTAGATGAAGTATTAGAGTTATACTTCTCAACAAGTATTGACATTCTCTATTACGTAGGCTTCATTTCGTGTTAAACTGTGTATCCGTTTGTGGTTTATTACGAGAATGTTAAAACTTTCTAATATAATTGTCTTCTTCAAATGTCCAGCGAAATACTCTTGTCTTCGGATCTGTGCATGGTGTACTTGATTTGACATTCAAAATAGGTATATGAAGCTTTTGAATTTGATTAGAACTCCTGACTCACTTTCTGACTTCATATAAGGTTTCTGTGACAATAAGCCCACTCTTTCTATGAAAGTCATGCCAATACTAGGGTTACGGAATATAATTCTTTGCAACTCTACTATTTGTATTCGAAGAAATAGCTTATATACCCGCCATTTTTTATCTGTGTACCCCCAAAGACGGCACAAAGTTGAGCAGTATGTATAAATAAAGGCGACAAATAAAAGTTAAGTAGACTAAAAGGAAAAAGTCAAAGGAACAAAAATGTACGTCAACTGTTACTGTAATTATTATTACAACAATAGCAAAGATGAGGACAGTACTCTTGGCAACTGCACCAACCACCGTTATGTAGTTACCGCGCAAACTACTAAAAAGCAAGTAGCAATAGCGAGGGAGTGAAGTGCGCTGTCTGAACACGAAACAAAATATTTAATGGCAAGAAAAACAATTATTAACACCGGAGAAGTTCGCGTCAAAGTGCGCGCCACATACGGACCGCGTGCTTTAGAGGCGACAACAAACACGCTCAATGATGCGGAGGCAAACTATAACAATTACAACTACAATAGAAACAATGGCGAGTGGCGGTTACATCAAGGGAGAAGGGGATCGAAAGCAACATTATTTGCTGGTGTTTGTAAAGTGTTGTGTTTGCGTTGAGGCTGCGTCGTTGAAGTGCGCCTTCGGAGCACGCAGCAGCCAAGTGGAGGCGTGTGAGCAGCATCTGCACATCTCACTCGGTCCATCCGATCCAACAATTGTCGCTCATTCTCAGCCGTTGCGTTACGTCGCCGACTGCTGACATCTGCCAGTGCGTTATGGCTTTTATGTCGCGTGCAACGACACGGATTATGAGCCAATTAGAGACTTCAGGTAAAAGTTGCCAAACAATAATCGTTCCATTTTCTATTTTCTCTAGCTAACTCTAGCAGCGTGCCGTTACGATTACGTAAAGTTGAGAGGAGTTTTTTTATTTTTAAATTGAATTTAAATGACAGTTCGACTCAGTTGATTTTCGCTCTTTAGCATTAAAGAGCTGTAAAGCTGGAACTTTGCTTGTCTTGTGAAATGTCTAATGTTTCAAATAATGTTGGTGCCATTTTGAAAGAGCATTTTATAACTTTAATATCAAGAAAATTGTTATGTGTTTTGGAAAATAGTTATCTGCAGCAAAATAGACATGTGGAAGTAACAAACATTTGTTATTGTTATAATAATTGGATAAAGTTTGAGTCGATATTTAAATTCTTAAAGTCCATCGTAAGCTTTGATGCTTTCTTTTGATTAATTTTTAAGACACGTTGCTTTAGCATTTTTCGATGCAAGCAATGTGCGAATTTTTTTCCTAAAAAGATTTTTTCTTCATTACTTTAATATGAAGAAAATCTCAACTGAAAACTATCGATTCTGATGGAATCTTTGGTGAATAAACTCTAGCTAAGCGAAAGTGTCAAATGTGGCTTGTGCAATTGAAAGCAAAAAAATTTTGAATCTTTAGGAGTCACTCAAGTTTCAAAAATCATACGAGAGATCTATGATGCCAAGACAATGTTGAAGCAAAAAGTTTTTGAATCTTTAGGAGTCACTCAAGTTTCAAAAATCGTACGTGAGATCTATGATGCCAAGACAATGTTTTGTTTTTAGTGGATTTCGAAGAGCGCCCTGCGTTATGGGCTTCTAAAATCGGTTGAATCCATAATTGCTATTAATAGAGAACGCTACTGACAAAAAACGATGCGGTAGTGAACGAGGGCAATTTGAAATATCTCCTGTCATCAAACAAAGAGTCATCCTACTCGCGTCTAGGCTCCCATGTCACTGTTGACAGTCATAACTTCAATAATTTCGTTTATTTCTAAACAGCCAAAATAATGCCAGCCTCGAAATCCGAAATTTAACGCAGAATAACTCTTGCCGACAGGTACTACTTTGGACTGAGTAGGCAATTGAGATGAAGAGTCCGCTCTCGGCGAACAAAAACCAAATTCTACAAATCGCTCATAATTCCCGTCCCGGCATGGACGATTGCAACATCTGATGAGAGGACGGTACGAGTTTCCGAGAAAAAGATTCTGCGGAAGATCGTTGGGCGTGGTGAATAATGCATTCGATGAAACTATGAGCTATATGAGATATACTACGACGACATTGATACAGTTTATCGAATTAAACAGCGGAAAGACCAGGTGGAGAACAACGGCTGGCGCGCTGTTGTATACTCGGCTATAACCGCGTAAGCCGTGTCTACGCCAATGAAGAAGAGCTGGAGCTATTGACATTTTTCATCATGAGAACGCTCGGCCTCATACTGTAATACCGGCTAAAAACTATTTGGAAAAAAGCGTCTGCGAAGTTTTGCCCAACCCACCTTATAGCTCAAACCTTGCCCCTTCTGTCTGCCAATGTCTGGTTGATGGCGGACGCCTTCACTTGGAACACGGTACATAGTTTCAAACATCAGATCATTTCAAAACATTTATTGGACGTTTGTGGCAGCTTGCGATTTGTGCTTAATTTCTTGAATATATGTGGTGAAATGACACAATTCCAATAGATCAATAGTGGTTCCGATCGTAGAACAAGAAAGAGTCGCTTTTGGTAATATTTTCGTCTTTTTTGGATATCCACTTTGTTAATAGACTTTGATTTGGAAATGGTCTACACGACAGTCTACTAACCCTCTATGACTGGTTGTTTCAACGAACACCAGTCATCCACGTAGAGGTACTTTTCTCAACCTGTCATGTTGTTTTTGTTCAGTATTGTTTGGCATTTAAATATGGTAATACTTACGCCGGAACAACGTTCACAAATCCTTCAACTTTATTATGAAAATTCACGTTCCGTAAGAAATAAAGCAAATATAGCAGTCGGAGCTGAGAGTCTACATGAAGACCGAGGAGGGTCGATTCGAGACCGTTCGCAGCAACATGGATTAACCTAGGGAACAACATGGCGCATTTTATGTCGAGATCTTAAATTGAAAGCGTACAATGCTTGTATATAAACAAGTTAAATATCCGCATTTGGAACGAAGAGCAACCTGAAGAGATTCAAGACCTGCCATATCTTCCAGAAAAATCAACGGTCTGGTGTGGTTTGTGGCTCGGTGGAATAATCGGTCCATAATTCTTCAAAAATGATGCCGATGAGTCCGTAACCGTCAATGGCGACCGTTATGGCGCCATAATAATCGACTACTGGATGCCTTAAGTTGAAGCTCGTGATCTCAGTGATATTTGGTTTCAACAAGATAAATTTTTGCCCAATTTTTGGTGTACGCAGAGTTTTTTGCATAAACAAAATGTTTCGTTGGCATATGTAATTCGTTCTAATTTTAAGTTCTTCCGAAATGTCAAAACTTGCCAACTTGAGCGTTTCTGCTCCGTGGTATTGCCACTTTTGATTTAAAAGTTAACTTATCTTCAAATTTCTAAGATGCATATTTCGAATTTGTCTCCGACGTCGTTCGCAATGATAACTGAATCTTAATTTAAACGCTTTGTTCCTAAACTCTATAAACTTCGTAAACTTCGTTGGTTTCAGCAGTTCATACTCCGTTTCGGGCATTACTTTTAAATAAACTCATTCAGAAACTTAACAAACTCGCTGGATAAAAAAAGGAGGATTTTAAAAAACGGCATTTCGGTCATACTTCCTTTCAGAGTTGCAACAAATGTTGCACTCCACATTGTTGCGGTTTATCTGTAACATATTTTTTATTTCACTTCGCCAGTATTTTATATGTAGGGTACTAGCATTTGAATTGTTTCTCGCAACAAAGTTGGAGGACCAAAATGACAACAAAAAATTGTCGAAAAATCTGAATGAAAAAATGTATTTTTATTTATTTCGCCGCAAATGCGATCTGACCAGCCAAATGCAATATGCGAGTAAAATAAATGGAAAAGCGAAACAAACGAGTTGTTGAGCAGCGAGCGGAGAGAAAAAACACGCTATTAGTTTTCCAAACAAATAAAAATAAGCACAAGAAGGCATAGAAAATGTGGGTGGTGAGGTGGTGGATAGGGGGTACGCGAAAAGTGCCAAAGAGCGGTGTGGCTTCAGCAGCAGCGCGCTCGTTGCTCATAATACACGACTGCGGCCAAGTTCAACTGTATGTTTAACTTCTCTGTGCCGCCAATTCTTACCCTTTAGCGTTCCACTTTTTAACTTTGGCTTTTTTACGTTCGGCTGCAAATGTTCACATTTTCTGGTATTTATTTTTGGGCGACCTGCCGCGGCAAGTGCGATTTCTGTTTTACTCTTTCGGGTGCCGCTTTTTTGGAGGTTAAATTATTATTATTTTTTAAGCATGTGCAGCTGCGGTTTCGCGTCACCTTTGTCCCCGCCCCTTAGGATGCCTCTTTAGCGGCTGTACACGCTTTGACTTGCAGCGCCACTCAGCGCGGTCGCGCCCATTTGTGCGGCAGCTGTAGGATTTCGGCGGATCTGCGCTAAAGCGGCCAGTTGGTGCTGCGCAAAAAAATTAATTTATGATTTTTGTTGTGCCGTAGTAATAAAGCGGCCGTTTTTTATGGCACTTGGGCGAGTGTGTTGCCGCTGGCGCAACTCAATGTTTTACTACCGTGCACCGGCGGCCGCACTATAAACGCGTAATAGTAAAGGCGTAAAACGCTGATCCGGCGTCGAAACGTTTTGTGAGCGCGCCATTAAAATTGTCCACCAACGGATGTGTGGCTCTTTGTGGTTAACCGCTTGTAAATGTAGGCAGTTCCTTTTGTTTTTCCTTCATTGCAAGTGTTTTTGTTTTTAACGAAGCCTTTGTTACAAGTGTTGCATGCGGCTATTGAGGAGGTATTCATGCAACTTTTCGACGTATTAAAATGTATTAAAGGCAATTGATTACGTGCTGAAAATGTTGCAGGTTATGGTTCATTAAGCCTTTTATGATTTATAGGATTTTTGCCAATTATTCATAAGCTTATTTGATAATTACTGTTTCAGAAGTTTATTAAAAGAATCTCAACAGTGGAGCTTCTTCTCTCTTTTGAAGTGGGCGTATTGCCGTTCTCCGGAAAATGTGTGGCCTACAATATCAAATCCGACTCTAAACAAATATTGCAAAAATATGATGAAATGCTTGTAATTATCTGCTGACTTCACTTTTCTTTTGACGGTATGAGTATTCATTTTGTCCAGGCCAATATATCAAATGATTGAAATGTGATCAAATTGAAAGGTGAATTTTATCCATTTCATCTCCTTCAAAGTAATCTCCTCCCGCTGCAGTACATTCATGCCAAATAATTTTCCAGTCATCATAGCA
Organism: Bactrocera tryoni; assembly: GCF_016617805.1. Taxonomy (NCBI): domain Eukaryota; kingdom Metazoa; phylum Arthropoda; class Insecta; order Diptera; family Tephritidae; genus Bactrocera; species Bactrocera tryoni. The sequence continues at coordinate 33,058,157 of NC_052500.1, read as the reverse complement.
CTTAGAAAAATCCTCCGTCGTGATGGGCATCAGAGCCTTCTTCGATTCAGCTTTTATATCCGCAATTGAGTCAAAACGGTGTCCTCGGAGTGGTCATGTAAATTTGCTGAATAGCCAGAAGTTACACGAAGGTAAATCAGGCAAATGCGGTGGTTGCGGTAGGATATTAGTTGAAAATGTGGCGAAATGATCACGAATAACCAATGCAGTATGAGATGGTGCCTTATTGCACTTCTTTGTTCAATAAATTCAGACATAACAAAATTCGAAGAATTACCTTTTAGAGCCTCACAAAACGACACGTATCTCAAATACTAATGAGTATTTTGACGTGAAATTTAGCATAGATATCACTAACAGTACTACCAACTTACAGAAAAACAAATTTACCGATTCGAAAAACACGCAAAGTATAATTTAAAAATTTCAATTTGATCACAGTAGTAGGTACAAGTGAAGTTTGAGGCAATGCTAAAGGCCACCGGCATCACCACGAGCATGATATCATTCTTGGCTCTGTTAATTGGTTCGATCTAAATTAGCAATGCTGAGAGAAAAGGAGACCCTTGAATAACACTAGTTTACAGACACTTTACGACTGAGACATTAGAGGCTATTTATTACTAATTTTGGGTTGATAAAACCGAAAATAAGGTAAAAATTTCCTAATACGAAGAATTTTTGAGTTATAACTTTTAAGTTATATTGTGACAAAAAAGTACCCAAAAATTGAAAATAGAACGTGAAATAAATAATTATTTATCAATATTTATTTTGTCGCCTTTAAAGATTTTTCCAGTCCCCGAAACACTTTTTGGGACGGACTTCAACTTTTTCAGCGAATTTTGCAGTGGGTTTTTTGGTTTCGCCTGGTTTTTTCTCCACCATTCCGACGATTGTTGACTTGTTTACATGTCAAACTCATAAACAAATGTCTCATCGGCAGTTATAATGCTTTTCATGAATGTGGAATCGGAAATCACTCGATCAAGCAGGTCCAAAGAGACCTATAGCTCACTTGCCATCTCTCTAACACTTGCTCGGCGATTTTCAGGCACCATATGTTCATCAGTTAAGAGGTCGAAGGTCGTCCAGGACGAGGCGTGTCTTCAACGATCTCTCGACTGTCTTTGAAAGCTTTGCGTCCACTCGTACAACAAAGCTTGTATTTTTAACAAAACTAAATCAACGTAAGCCTTTTCCAACATTCGCACAATATTTGGTTAGAAATACAAAATTTTAGACAAATTCTGTGTTCGATATTTTCATCCATTGTAAAAATCGCAACGTACTACTGAGGTGTGCCGACTTAAGAAGCTGCAGTAAACTAGAAGGGTTGTAGTCAAGGGGTGTAGGGGTCAAAACACCACCAGTTGTCTAGAAAGTTTATGTAAATTAATTTAGTTAAATAAATATAACTACCTATTGCTTCTTAACTTGTAAATCCTACTTCACATTTAATTCGAACTTCTGAGCTACAGCCTGTTCTCACAAGGTATGCCTGTGCGTTGTGGAGGTGCCGTATTTGTTAAACCTTTGTCTCTTTAATGTAACTGTCGCTGACATGAGTCAGTTGTAATCACGACGGGTACAGAAACGTGGTTATGTTAACCTCGTGGACTGGTGAAAAAAAATTATTAACATTATAATTAATAAAATGTTTGATAATACGGTTGCGGCAAAGTAGACATTTCTCTTACAAAAAAAACTGTACTTTTGGTCCTATTTGATTTTTTCCTGAGAAAGTGCAACCTTGATGGGCCAGACGGTTTTTTGGGATAAATAATAGAGAGATTTATGAAAGGAGGCGCAATATTTTTCAAAGCGCAATTTCGGCGCAGCCTCAGGATAGGATAGGATAAAAAATATGGTATGGGGCACATTTTCAAATTCTTGGACAGTACCGTTGGCATTCCATTGTTGCCGAATGAATAGTGCCGAGTACCAGGAAGTGTTAGAGGCAAATCTGCTGATTGCAAAAATCTTTCTCTATTCAACAAGACAACGCAAGAAGCCATACGAGCTGATCAACGAAAACGTGGCTTCAGCGTAAAAATATCAAACTTTTGAATTGGCCCTCTTGTTCTCCTGATGTAGTCCTATTGGGTACATCTAGGAGTGGTAGGTAAGAAATATTTGCGGGGATTACATTACACCATGCCAATGCCAAATCGGATAATCGCACTTATTAATAATAATTGTAACAGAATAAATAGAAGCAAAGTCCTCTCTCGACGAACAAAAACCAAACTCTATAAGTCACTCATAATTCCCGTCTTGCTATATGGTGCAGAGGCCTGGACGATGACAACAACTGATGAGTCGACGTTGCGAGTTTTCGAGAGAAAAGTTCTGCGGAAGATTACGGTCCTTTGCGCTTTGGCCACGGCGAATATCGCATTCGCTGGAACGATGAGCTGTATGAGATATTGACGACGTTCAGCGAACTAAAAGACAGAGGCAATAAAACAAAGTGTATATGGCCAATTTATCCCTAAATCGCAGAAAAAGAAAATTACTAAAGTGAGTGAACTAACCGTTTCAACTAACTTTTACTTTTGTAGAAGTCTGATCTGCTTTTTCAAGGGAAAGAGATTCTTTCAGCATCAAAACCTGTTCGTCACGGTGAAGGTTTACCAGTGCCAGCGTCCCCAGCAAATTGGAATATTCCAGTTCAGTTTGGATTTACTAAGTGTTGTGACTTTGGGATAGTAGAGCAATACACACAATAACACAAAGAAGGCATATTAGGAGCAATGAGAATGGTGAAACCAGGACATCCTAACAATGGGGCAACGACACCAAGGCAGATGGGATCCTGATATGATGGGAGATTCATTATGAGGAAATCGGTCAGCATTCTAAGCAAAAATTTGAATTTGTGAAAAAATTCTCCATAAAAGATTTATTTTGGATCCGTTGTACTAAAGAAAATACTTTAAGCAAAAAAACATCTACTCTGTACTGAAATTCGTAATCAGAACACCTCGAATACCCTCACAGATCTCTCAGTCGTAAATTTTTTCTTTAGATTTGTTGAGTAGTGTAATTAAACACGACGTTTTTATTTGTCAATAGAGAAGAATGGACCAATGGTTCCATATTCGACTGTTTCAACGGCAAAATCTCCATATTTGGGGAAGGATAAAAGGTTGAAATAGGAACAGGAGCGGGTTTTTGCACAAATTCATAAACAAAAGGTAGCTTCAAACTAATTAATTACAGCTCAGTCTTTAAGGCCGAAGTTGTGGACATAACAGAAGGGAACAAGTGGGCTTATGAAAAAAAAATGGATTCGAAGGAATGCAGAGCGTGCGCGAAGTTTCAGCTGGATGAGACGAGATGTATTCACGATTCCAAATGAGGGATGGAATGATTTCTTGGATTCTTCTTATGATTTATCATAGTATCATTATAAGATTAACATTATATACGTACAAAAAATATGAATTAATTAAATATATGAGATAATCTTCATTAAATAAAATCTTTAGCAGTATCCATGCGATCTGTCTCTCGAGGATCAGTAAAACGCTTAACCTAACCTAATTTACATAGACGAATATAAATTTATAGATTTGTCAATATGCTCATTTAAATATACAAGTATAAGTAGCGTTCCAAAGTAAACAGAAATTTTTGAATCTAGCGGCCCTTGGTGGCGCCATCTATATGTCGGCTGATGCGTTAGAATCTGCTATCCTTATCGAGTGTCGAGTGAGAATTTCATGACATTTCATTGATTGGTAGTGAAGGAATTGCGTTTTAAGTGTCAGTATGTTTGTGTTATCGGTGCTAAAATGAGCTTGGAACAAAGAGCAAACAAATTTTGTTTTAAAATTGGTAAAACTTTTACCGAAAGGTTTCGATTGATGAAACAAGTTTATGGCGATGATTGCCTATCCCGTAGCATAGTGCACGAGTGGTTTAAACGTTTTCAAAGTGGTCGTGAGGACATAAATGACGATCAACATGTGGACCAATCAAAATCCGTGATCTCCGGAAATTCCATCGAAACTGTGCGTGAATTCATCAAAAATCAGTCGAAATCATCATTCAAATTCATGGAAATGGAATTGAACATCTCCAAAACATCGATTTATCGCATTTGGACTAAACATTTGGGCTTACGAAAGGTGTGTGCACGGTTTGTTCCGCACAAATTGAGTGACGACCAAAAATTGCTCAGAATCCGTCTCATCGATTGATGCTTGTGATCGATTATTTGACCAAAAATCACATTTTAACCATTAACCACTCCCCGTATTCCCCTGGTATGACACCGTGCAACTTCTTCCTTTCGGAAAAATGCATTTGCCCATGAAACGAAAGCGTTATGCAGACATAGAGGCCATTCCAAACGCTTGCACAGGCATACTGGCGGTCCATTCTGACCAACGAGTTAAAACACTCGTTCGACATGCTTTTGGACCGTGCAAAAAGCTCTATTGAAGCAGAAGGAGACTATCTTGAATAAAATAAATTAATTTTGCCAAAAAAAAACTATTTGTTCTGTTTTTTTTTTAAGTTCTGTTTACTTTGAAAAGCACCTTGTAAGTTTTCGAAGAATGTGTGCTGAATATATTGAACTTGCTTTTGAGATTTGAGGTTTTGTGAAAGGTACTATAAGAAACATTAGTATTAGAAGGTCATCGTCATACTTCCAAAGTTAAAAACAAGCTGACGTTAGATGTTGTCTACCGAATGTATATATCAACTCACACTCTACAATTAAACAATGTGAAGTTAGCTATTTATAGCTGAGTAGAAACTAGGTAGACCTACTTAGATTTGGAAGGACCATATAGCACACTGCCCACTTTCGGGCTTTATTAATATTTATCACTCTTTAAAATGTCATCGTTCCTTAACAAGCCATACAATCTACTTAAGTTGGAGAAAAAGAAAATATAGATAATATACATACTTATATACTTCTTCTTAATTGGCGTAGACACCGCTTACGCGATTATTGCCGAGTTAACAACAGCGCGCCAGTCGTTTCTCCTTTTCGCTACGTGGCGCCAATTGGATATTCCAAGCGCAGCCAAGTCCTTCTCCACCTGGTCCTTCGAACGGAGTGGAGGTCTTCCTCTTCCTCTACTTCCCCAGGCGGGTACAGCGTCGAATACATTCAGAGCTGGAGTGTTTTCATCCATTCGGACAACATGACCTAGCCAGCGTAGCCGCTGTCTTTTAATTCGCTGAACTATGTCAATGTCATCGTATATCTCGTACAGCTCATCGTTCCATCGAATGTGATATTCGCCGTGGCCAATGCGCAAAGGACCATAAATCTTTCGCAGAATTTTTCTCTCGAAAACTCGTAACGTCGACTCATCGGTTGCTGTCATCGCCCAAGCCTCTGCACCATATAGCAGGACGGGAATTATGAGTGACTTATAGAGTTTGGTTTTTGTTTGTCGAGAGAGGACTTTGCTTCTCAATTGCCTACTCAGTCCGAAGTAGCACCTGTTAAGTACCTGTTAACTGCAAGAGTTATCCTGCGTTGGATTTCTAGGCTGACATTGTTGGTGGCGTTTACGCTGGTTCCACGATGGACGAAATTATCTACAACTTCAAAGTTATGACTGTCAACAGTGACGTGAGTGCCAAGTCGCGAGTGCGACGACTGTTTGTTTGATGACAGGAGATATTTCGTCTTGCTCTCGTTCACTGCCAGACCCATTTCTTTTGCTTCCTTGTCCAGTCTGGAGAAAGCAGAACTAACGGCGCGGGTGTTGAGGCCGATGATATCAATATCATCGGCATTCGCCAGCAGCTGTACACTCTTATAAAGGATGGTACCTTCTCTATTTAGTTCTGCAGCTCGAACTATTTTCTCCAGAAGGAGGTTGAAGAAATCGCACGATAGGGAATCACCTTGTCTGAAACCTCGTTTGGTGTCGAACGGCTCGGAGAGGTTCTTCCCGATTCTGACGGAGCTTTTCGTGTTACCCAACGTCAGTTTACACAGCCGTATTAATTTTGCGGGGATACCAAATTCAGACATCGCGGCATAAAGGCAGCTCCTTTTCGTGCTGTCGAAAGCAGCTTTGAAATCGGCGAAGAGGTGGCGTGTGTCGATTCTCCTTTCACGGGTCTTTTCAAGGATTTGGCGCATGGTGAATATCTGGTCGGTTGTTGATTTTCCAGGTCTGAAGCCACACTGATAAGGTCCAATCAGTTTGTTGACGGTGGGCTTTAATCTTTCACACAATACGCTCGATAGAACCTTATATGCGATGTTGAGGAGGCTAATCCCACGGTAGTTGGCGCAGATTGTAGGGTCTCCTTTTTTATGGATTGGGCATATATCGGGTTCGCCTTCTCCTGGTGTTGTGCACTCACTGCCATTCAGCAGGTTGGAGAAGTGTTCCCTCTATAATTTAAGTATGCTCTGGGCATCAATGACTAGATCACCTTTGGGGGTTCTACAAGAGTATGCTCCGGTCTTGAAACCTTCTGTAAGCCGCCGCATTTTTTCGTAGAATTTTCGAGCATTACCCCTGTCGGCCAGCTTATCAAGCTCTTCGTACTCACGCATTTCGGCCTCCTTCTTTTTCTGTCTACAAATGCGTCTCGCTTCCCTCTTCAACTCTCGGTATCTATCCCATCCCGCACGTGTTGTGGTCGATCGTAACGTTGCGAGGTAGGCAGCCTGTTTTCTCTCCGCTGCGACACGGCACTCCTCGTCGTACCAGCTGTTCTTTTGCACTTTCCGAAAACCGATGGTTTCGGTTGCAGCTTCTAGCCAATGCGTAAGAGTTTGAAATGCCGTCTCCACAGTTCCCTTATACCGAGTTGTTGACGAGTGCTCTCAGAGAACAGAATGCAAGCCGTAGTAGAGAAATCGTTCGGCTGTCTGTTGTGATTGCAGCTTCTCGACGTCGAACCTTCCTTGTGTTTGTTGGCGTGCGTTTTTTTGCTGCACAGAGGCGGGTGCGAATCTTAGCTGCAACAAGATAGTGGTCCGAGTCGATGTTAGGACCTCGGAGCGCACGCACATCTAAAACACTGGAGACGTGTCTTCCGTCTATCACAACATGATCGATCTGGTTGGTAGTTTTTTGATCCGGAGACAGCCAGGTAGCTTGATGAATCTTCTTATGCTGGAATCTAGTACTACAGATAGCCATATTTCGGGCCCCGGCGAAGTCGATCAGCCTCAACCCATTTGGGGATGTTTCGTCGTGGAGGCTGAATTTACCGACCGTAGTGCCAAATATACCTTCTTTGCCCACCCTGGCGTTAAAGTCGCCAAGCACGATTTTGACATCACGGCGGGGGCAGCTCTCATAGGTGCGCTCCAAGCACTCATTGAAGGTATCTTTGGTTACATCGTCCTTCTCTTCCGTCGGGGCGTGGGCACAAATCAGCGATATGTTGAGGAACCTCGCTTTGATGCGGATTGTGGCTAGACGTTCATTCCCCGGAGTGAATGATAGGCGACGGAGTCTCTCTCCCACCACGATTCCCCCACCAAACTAGTGCTCCTTTATATGAGCACTGTAGTAAGTGCCACAAGGGCCTACTCGCCTCAGTCCTTGTCCCGTCCATCGCATTTCTTGGACGCTGGTGATGTCAGCCTTTATTTTCACGAGGACATCAACCAGCTGGGCAGCGGCACATTCCCAATTAAGGGGCCGGACATTCCAGGTGCGTGCCCTCAATTCGTAGTCCTTATTTCGTTTGCCGTGGTCGTCATCAAAAGGGGGTCTGTCATCCGAGGCTGTTGTTTCCCTTTCATTGGAGGCGTTGTTTACGTGGCGGGTCCAAAACCTAGTGCACAACCCTGGGGAGGGATGGTACACCTTCTCACCTTAGTTCGCCTTCAAACGGATGTTCTTAGGCTACCCAGAGGATACTTGGTCAAAGACCGGAAGTAGTGAGCTGCTTGAGTCATATCTAAAAGAATCGTTTCTGGCCACTCCCAAGTGAATGGCGATCAGAGAACTTTCCTCACTTGCGTGAACTTCTACACATGACTCCATCCTCCAAGAGAATGCTCTTGAAAATAATGTGAGTTGGTTAGTGCCAAGACTGGACCTTCTTTGGAAGCAGAAGTGGTGTCGAAATATTGGAAGAATCGAATTTTGTCTGTTATTCAGCACTCACGAAGATCGAAAACATTGATGAGATATAAAAATATCACAGATATCGTGATTTGAAAATACAATTGTATGTAGTTTAGCTGTTAAGCCTGATATTTACATATTTACATATAGAAACAAATCTTAACGTGCAGTAAATATACTCATCATGGCTGCTTATCATTGTAGAAACTTTGCCATTTGAAATCAAATGCATTTGAAAATACATTGCGCAGATAAATTCCATCTAATTTACAACATAGTTTAGCGACTGTAATTATTTGGCGTCTATTGTGTTTACAATCGCCTGCAGCGTTGATTGCCACTGCCTGCCACACAAAACGCAAAGCGCTCTTCCAACAACTTGTAGGCATTCCAAGGAAAATATATGTGCAGCAGATGTTGGCTGCTGGTTTTTGGCTTCTAATTCAATTTACAACTTCCTCGTTTAGCCAAGGAAAAAGCAGACAAACGAAGCAACGAACGAACAAACGGTTGACTTCCAATGAGCAATGTGCAACCTGCGGCGAAAATGAGCAACAACACCAGCACGTGCGGCTGAGTTTCGTGCAACTATTGCTGTTTGGCGAAAAGTTTCTTGGCTTTGAGGTAGCGTCAGCCGCGCAGCTAGGAGAACAGCCAACACTCGCAGACTCATTCTGTCAGTTAGTCAGTTAGATGGCTAAAATACGCCGTTTGGCATTGCAACTTTAATTAGTTGTTGCTACAGCGGCAGCGGCAGCGGCAGCGTCGGTGTGATGTGTGTTTTGGTTTTTGCTGCTGTTGTTGTTTTTTTAATGCCAGTTGTTAGCGGTCGGCAGCTGGCCAAACTGCCTGGTCTAAGCGAAGTGAAACGGAGCATTTCAACGGCACTTAATGCAATTCAATTTAGCTGAAATAATTTCAACTCGAAACTTTGTGTATGAAACACCGAACATAGAAACCGAAATGGAAACTTGCCGAAAACTTAAAATGAGGTAATCACAAAACATCGTTGAGGCGCCAAAAAGGGTTGATGATTGTGGGATTACTTGCAAGCGAGGGAGCCGTGAGAAGGAAAGCTGATGCGAAAAAGTGCAGATGTACTGGCTAAGGCAGGGATTTCTCGTCAGAGAGAACAGCAGAGAGAGAGTGAGAGAAGGCAGGAGGGGTTTTCATAAAAAACGTATAGAGGAATGGGCAAGTGACATAAATTATATAAGGTGCTTTTCAAAGTAAACAGAACTTAAAAAAAAAAACAGAACAAATAGTTTTTTTTGGCAAAATTAATTTATTTTATTCAAGATAGTCTCCTTCTGCTTCAATAGAGCTTTTTGCACGGTCCAAAAGCATGTCGAAAGAATGTTTTAGCTCGTTGGTCGGAATGGGCCGACAGTATGCTGGTGCAAGCTTTCGGAATGGCCTCTATGTCTGCATAACGCTCTCATCTCATGGGAAAATGCATTTTTCTGAAAAGGAAGAAGTCGCCTGGTGCAATATCAGGTGAATACGGGGAGTGGTTAATGGTTAAAATGTGATTTTCAAATAAGTCACAAGCGTCGATCTATGAGAGGGATTCTGAGAAATTTTTGGCCCTCAGTCAATTTGTGCGGAACAAACCGTGCACACACCTTTCGCAAGCCCAGATGTTCGGTCGAAATGCGATAAATCGATATTTTGGAGATGTTCAATTCCATTTCTATGAATTTCATTGATGAATTCGGCTGATTTCGGCTGATTTTTGATGAATTCAAGCACAGTTTCGGTGGACTTTCTGGCGATCACGGATTTTGATTGGCCCACATGTTGATCGTCATTTATGTCCTCACGACCACTTTGAAAACGTTGAAACCACTTGTGTGCTCTGCTACGGGATAGGCACTCATCGCCATAAACTTTTTTCATCAGTTGAAACGTCTGGTACAACTGTTACCAATTTTAAATCAGAATTTAATGTCGACTCTTTGTTCGCAGCTCACTTTCGCACCGATAACACAAACATACTGACACTTAAAACGCAATAACTTCACTACCAATCAATGAAATGTCATGAAATTCTCACTGGACAATCGATAAAGATAGCAGATCTAACGCATCAGCTGACATATAGATGGCGTCACCAGGGGACACTAGATTCAAAAAAAGATTCCTGTTTACTTTGGAACGCCCCTTGTAGTTATATGTTTTAGAATATGTAACGAATATGTTTTCAAAAAAGAAGGTTTAATCTTTAACCTTATGAACATTCAAGTACTTTAAAACGTGTTGAAATGAAGAAAAATTTCATTATGAATATACCAAGAAGTGAAGCAAATGTGTGTTTTAGTGGACGACGGCAAGACGAAATATCTCTTGTCATCAAACCAATAGTCGTCGCACTGGCGTCTTGGCTCCCAAGTCAGTCTTGACAGAATCCAATGCGGTTTAACGTGGGTATCTGCCTAAGGAGGCTCAAATCCACGGTGTTTTCTATTACTAGAAACACACAGATCAAAACAATGCGTTGATCAGCGCCCCAAAGTGTAAGTGTGTGCACCCACACTACACTCTGGAAAAACCAAGGTATGAGTGGCTGCCACACACACATACACTTTGGTTCCAAATTGAAAGGGTGGGACTCCCTTTCCACCTTGGTCGGGTGCGAGGCCCATCTAAAACCTCTGCCGTACTCTGGGTCCGGCACCCGGCCGCAGTGCGACTCCACATTGGACTAAGTCCTTCCTGCATTTAGGTTTAAGCCACAGCCACCACTAATCTCCCCAAAGGGCCAAGACCCAATGAGCAGACTGGAGCGAACTCCAGGGGCGGCTGCTCCCCGTGGTACCATGTTTTAGTCTTTGGTGTCACCTGTAGCCCAAGCTTGCGCTTAAGCTACTGCCAGTCGAGCCCCAAGAATTCCGAGGAATTCTTAAGAACCCGACTGTATGATGTGTTATCCGTCAAATCCATTTAGTGTTTGTTATATAATCGCAAACCCATTCAAAGAATATGATAGTATCTCAATATAGCACTTTTCTGACATCTCTGACCATGCCGACATTCAATAAACCAGACATGTGAATGTCGGACATAGTGCATTTGGATGTTAGTCGCCTCCTACGACAGGCATGCCTTACCGCGGGAATACTCTTATCTCCCTCCCCGCAGGGAGAGTCACTCTTGACAGTCATAACTTCGAAGTCGTAGATAATTCCGTCTATCTTGGAACCATTATTAACACCAATAACAATGTTAGCCTCGAAATCCAGCGCAGACTAACTTTTGCCAATAGGTGCTACTTCGAACTGAGTAGGTAATTGAGAAGTAAAGTCCTTTCTCGACAAACAAAAACCAAACTCTATAAGTCAATCATCGTCGCCGTCCTGCTATATGGTGCAGAGGCATGAACGATGACAACATCTGGTGAGTCGGCCTTACAAGTTTTCGAGAGAAAGATTTTGCGGAAAATTTATGGATGTAATACTTTTCATTAGTCTAGAATGAAATTGGGATTTCCCATCCTTTTGTTGATATTTTCCTGAAACACCGCATATACTATTAAATTGACAGATATGACTATTTGTCTGTCCGTCCGCCCGTCCGAGGACGAGTTCTTAGATGGGCGGAATGAGACCCTCCTATACCCACAAAACGCCAACAATCGGGAAGGGGATTGCAGTAGCAATTGGGAGCTTCGGACTAGCTCGCATCTGGTAAAATTTTCAACCTTATTGCGGGCATCTTGAATAGACAGTGTCCAGTTAGAACTCCTAAAAGCATTCAAGGGTGGATTTTGCTGAAAGCGAAAAACTCGCTTGATCCGTTATACTGAGCCGGAATAATCTTGCGACTCTACATCTGCTAGTAGTTGACCAACTCTTGCTGAACTGTTTAAGACCAGACAATCCAACGGCGCTCATACCCGATCCCCTTCTGTAATTAGTGAGACTGAAGTACCTGTCAGTTCCCAAACCAGTCTAAATAGGTAGTAACTCAATGCCAGAGAACAGAATCTAAACATAATACCTTCAGCGAACTCAATCTCACCACTCTGAAGGAGGTTGTGATCTTTTCCGATATGTTAATATTTATTTATTTATTAAAGACAGACGAATTTAGCAAATTGGATATCAGCAAATTCGGTCAAGTTGTCTTACAATTATAATTTATTAATATAGATAATATTTTGCAACTACATTTCGGGGCTTAATAAGTTGCATAGCCTTCATAGCTTTAATGCTGTGTTGGTGTGATCTTCTCAGAATCCAGATATGGAGCTTTAGTTTAATCTATAATGCTTTCTAAGCGACGCAAACAGCAGTGCTCTGTGAATATTGTGACTAAATGGATTGACATTGGTAGGGGTATTCATTTACATATGTACACAACTTGAATATGCTTTATATAACCTGTATGAATATGCCTGTATGTGAATGTGTGTTCTACATGTTGAACACGCACAACTTTTCGAAGGTACAGCAGCATAAATACACAGTTAGTAGTATAGTATATACATTATGAACACACATACACGTATTATATGTACAAGCACACATCCTCACACCAGTGCATGTGAATATGCAAATAAATGAGTGTATTGTTTGACAGCGAAGTTGCAATTCACCCGCCGGCGTTACAATGCAATTGCCAAAAGTGGTGGCGCGCTGAGCCGGCGGTGGATTGGGTGGATCGGTGTGCGCTGCCAACTTTCGCGCGTTCGTGCTGGGTGGCGGTAATCTCGTGTTCGTGACAGAAGTGTTTCGAGTTTTATTGATTGTTGCATCCACCATGCAACGCTTTATTCGTGGCGGGTTCGTGCAACAGAATGCAATTGCCGCTGGCGGGTGACGACAATGATGGCGTCATTAGCGTGGCATGAATGGCGGCATCGATACACGGCTAAGTAAGCGTGTTCGAGTGTGTACATTTGTTGGCATTCGGGTTTGTTTACATTGCTGCACATTCCACGGTTGCATACCGCACACATAAATATAAATGCCAATTGTACGAGTAGCCCTGCTGACGCTTCGGAGCGGATAAGTTAGTTGTGCCCTGACATGTTTACCCGATTTAAGTGGTTAAATTGTTGTCGAATTCATTTTATTGATTTGACTTAATCAGTGGAAAATGATGCAGTGAGTTCAAAATTTGAAAACTGAAAGTGTGCGGTTGTGTGAGTGGCAGCTTTTGAAATGAGTGTGGTGAGTAATTTATATTCAATTTGAAGAATAGGCTTCGGTTTTCAATAGTACAAAATCACACTCTTTCAATTTACTTCTCGGGGTCAATAGTGATACGAAAGCTTAAATTCGGACTTCTGGATAACTTTGTGCCGGCTTTAAAAGACATAAACAAGGTAAGTGTGGTCGATGTTAGACGCATTTTTTTTTAAATATACAGTGGAATCTAGATGGATCTCCTCTTAAATCATAGGAGCTAAGAAATCTAGAAGATGATTTTGAAGAAGAGACTCGTTCACAACAACTCGTAAGCCCAGGACAAGTTTTAGCACCAGGCTGCAGTATTATCTAGAAAAGACGTACACTTAGGTCGATAGTTTCGATAAAAGGTCAGTAGTAAATACTCAGATCTCCATTGTCTTCATATTCAGGCTTAAAGAGTTTTAGTTAATTTTTCACCATTTTTAGATGGGAACGCACATACTGAGGGCTATATTTGCCTCAACTTAAATTCGGTTATTAACCGTATTATGTTTGATTTATCGATTGCAAGGTACCGTCCGATTTGTCTATTTTAAAACATATGTAAGTATAACATAACAGTGTGGTACAAAAAATTCAGTTGATTATTTCCTCAGTTCTGAAATTTCACCCGAAAGTGGTTATGTAAATGATTCACATAAAATCTGATCTATTATGTTTACTGTTCAATTTAGTAACTTTAGTTGAGTTAGTGAGTTGGAATTTAAGTGTGATTTGCCCAATCCACGAAAAGGGAGACTTCACAATCTGCGCCTACTACTGTGGGATAAGCCTCCTCAACATCGCAAATAAGGTTCTATCGAGAGTATTGTGGGAAAGATTAAAGCCCACAGTCAACAAACTGATTAAACCTTATCAGTGTAACTTTAGGCCTGGAAAATCAATAACAGACCAGATATTCAGTCTTGGAAAAGACCGGTGAAAGGAGGATCGACACACGCCACCTCTTCGTCGATTTTAAAACTGCTTTAGACAGCACGAAAAGAAACTACTTTTATGTCGCGCTGTCTAAATTTGGTATCCCCGTTGTGTAAACTGTCGTTGAGCAATGTCAAAAGCTGCGACAGGATCGGGAAGGATCTTTCCGAGCATTTGACACCAAACGAAGATTCAGACAAGGCGACTGCCTTTCGTGTGATTTCTTCAATTTAATGCTGGAGAAAATAACACGATTTGTAGAGATAAATAGAGAAGATAACATCTTCTATAAAAGTGTACAGTTGTTGGCGTACACCGATGACATCGATATCAGTGGCCATAACAATCGCGCCGGTAACTCTTTTTTTCTTCAAGTTGTACAGAGAAACGAAGCAAATGGGTCTGGTAGTGAACAAGGGTAAGACGAAATATCCACGTCCTGCTATATGGTGCAGTGGTATGGACGACGACAACATCTGATAAGTCGGCGATTTCGCGGAAGATTTAAGGTCCTTTGCGCATTGTCAAAGGCGAATACCGTAGTCGATGGAACAATGAACTATACCAGATATACGGTGACATTGACATAATTCAGCGAATCAAGGAACTGCGTTGGTTAGGTCATGTTGTCCGAATTACATGCCGGGGAAAGTGGAAGACCTCCACTCCATTGGAAAGACCAGGTGGAGAAGGACTTAGCTACAATTGGAATTTCCAATTGACGCCAAACAGCGAAATGAAAGAACGCCTGGCCCGTTATTGTAAACTCTGCTATAACCGCAAAAGCGGTGTCTACGCCAATAAAGAAAAATAAGAAGTTGAGGTAGATGGCTATGACACTTTTAATAATAATTGTGCGAGTGTCCTACATTTTCGCATAGCCATTACGCAATATTTTACCTGTTGAAATCGAAAACAAGAATAATACCGTTTATAAATACAAAATATTCCTTACAAGAGCTTGATTCCGATCGTTCAGTTTGTATGACAGCTATATGCTATAGTGGTCCGATAACAGGGGTTTTGACAAATGAGCAGCTTTTTGGAGAGAAAAGGACGTTCCAGATCGATATCTCATGGCTAAATCTATTCAGCTCGTAAGTTGAACATTTCAAAGAACTGTGCTCAACGCACAATATTTATCTATATATAACTCTCATTCAGCTTTCTTAACATTTCAAGGAATTCGCCAGTCAATTGCCATCGTTTTTATTTGCTGTTATTAGATTGGACTTAGGCAAACAGCATATGGTTGTGTCTACGAGCGGCAATCACTTGAAAAACTTATGAAAATGCTCACACTAAACGCCTGTGTTTACTGTTATGCTAGATGTGCTGGATGTGGCTCTATTTCGTCACTTGAACTCTCCTATTTCTGTTTGTTTACACCCACTTTTGCGCTGGTTTGTTGTGTGTTTTTTTTATGGCTTAACTCCGATTCCCCTAGAAACGTGTCTAATTTGGCATATTTTTCCTGCTTTCATGTTTCGTCCCCATTTTGGTTTTTGTTTTGACAGCTAATATTGTAGTTATTGTTATTATTTCTGGTGTGAAATAGAAAAGTGCCGACATATGTGTCAAACCTAATGTTCCCTTAAGCAGCAAGTCATTTCGTGGTCCGAGCTACACTTTTTTGCAAGCGGAAAATGTGGGCGTACTTGAGAGTTAGTTTGTTTTTCTTTGTGATTTTTTTCTTCTAGTCTCAAGTGTTATTGTTGTGATATTCAGTTGTTGCCATGTATTTATACACGAAGTACTTGCTTTGGCTTTGCTCTCGTACCGTTAAATGGCATACTTAAGGAATTTCTTAGCACCAGCTGTTGCTGCCGTTTGCCATCTGAAAGGGACTCATATTGTTGTTGGTAGCGTATAAATTGTTGCTAAATTGGAGCTGGCGCGTGAAGTGAAGAAATGTGTAAATTTATCGTACTTTATAGATATTCGTTCGTAATTGGCGAGTTCGCAGATACTTGAGATTCTCAAGGTTTAATTCATTACTTTATCTCCATCCCAGTTGTTTTTACATTAGTAAATAATTACATAAATATTATTAAAGCATGAATGACATACGAGCTCACTTTGCAAGAGGAAATATTTCAATTGTTTCCGGGCGGAAGTGCCCGAGTGTATCAAGTGAGTTTATAAATTTTGCGCTCAACCAAAAATAAACATTTTAATTACAGTGCAAACCGATTAATCAAAGTGAATTGCGCCAAACTAATGCAAACTTAGCCACAAACTATGCAAATATTATTAAATGTATACATACATATATATATTTACCTTTTTGTAGTTACTTGAGCATGTGTGGGTATATATTTGAATTTAATTTAATATATTCCTAAATTAATAGACCTGTAAATAAAAAGATAGGGTGGACCAAAATTGTAATTTCCCACAATTATAAAATTTTTGTGGTGGTTGCTTTTCCAGCAATAGATGTAAAACTCCGAGTACATTTGTGCTATGAAAAAGCTACGCCTAATCCTATATGTTCTTATTTGTTGGATAAAACCTTTATGAGGTAAAACAATTGCTTTTTCGTAGCATAAAACTAGTAAGAGGAAAAGATCTTACAAGTATCATACAAGGTGCTTTCCAAAGCAAGCAGGACTTTAAAAAAAAAAAAACAGAATAAATGGATTTTTCGGCCAAAGCAAATTATTTTATTCAAATAGTCTCCTTCTGCTTCAATACAGCACGGTCGAAAAGCATGTCAAACGAGTGTTTTAGCTCGTTGGTCGGTATGGCCGCCAGCATGCCGGTGCAACTCTTTTGAATGGCATCCACATCTGCATAACGCTTTCCTTTCATGGGCAAAAACATTTTTCCGAAAAGGAAGAAGTCACACGGTGCCACATCAGGTGAATACGGGGAGTGGTTAATGGTTAAAATGTGATTTTTGGTCAAATAATCGGTCACAAGCGTCGATCGCCGAGACGGATTCTGAGCAATTTTGTGTCGTCAGTCAATTTGTGCGGAACAAACCGTGCACACACCTTTCGTAAGCCCAAATATTCGGTCAAAATGCGATAAATCAATGTTTTGGAGATGTTCAATTCCATTTCCATGAATTTAAATGATGATTTCGACCGATTTTTGATGAATTCACGCACAATTTCGATGGAATTTCCGGAGATCACGGATTTTGAGTGGCCCACATATTGATCGTCATTTAAGTCCTCACTACCTCACGTTGAAACCTATCGTGCACTCTACTATGGGATAGGCAATCATCGCCATAAACTTGCTTCATCAATTCGGTAAAAGTTTTATCAATTTTCAAACAAAATTTGTTGGCTCTTTGTTCGAAGATCATTTTCGCACCGATAACACAAACATACTCACGCTTAAAACGCAATAACTTCACTTGTAATATATGAAATCTCATGAAACTCACTGGTCAATCGATAAAAATAGCAGATTCTAACGCATCAGCCGACATATAGATGGCACCACCAGGGGGCGCTAGATTCAAAAAGTCCTGTTTACTTTGGAACGCACCAACAAGTCGCATGGCATGTTCAATATTGACTGGTTTATTGCTTAAAGCCACTGACTTCAAATAATCCCGTTAGAAGTAGTCTAATGGTGTTAAATCACAACTTGGAGGCCACTCAAGGTCACAATGTCAATCAAATTACAACTTGGAGGCCATTCAATGTCACAAATAATCGAATATCCAAACTTTTCCCGCAATAATTCGGTTGTTGCACGTGCTGTGTGGCACGTTTCCCCGTCTTGTTGCGACCAGATGTCAACTTCTTCCAATTGCGGCTATTAAAACATTGTTATCATCGATTGACAGTAACGGTGCCACCAACATCATTTCGAAATAAGTACGGACCGATGATTTCACCAGATCAAAAACCACATCAAACTGTCAATTCAGGTGAATGTAATGGTTGTCCTTAAATAATTTGTTAATTTACTTCGCACCAGAATCAACAGTTTTGTTTATTTACCGCACCATTCAGAGAAAAGTGAGACGACTATAAAATGACAACTGTATTTATTTAGAAATCATATCATCCCTATTGGAAAAGTACATAAGTGTTATTTTTTTAGTCAACATCTGGGACTACCTACCAAAAACAAACTTTCTCAGGACCAAAATATGAACTGAAGCAGAACATGAGTTGTGTTTATCTCTTCCTTTCTTGGAACACTTAATTTTGATACTTCATCTAGTCTTTTGAGCTGCGAAAGCCCTAGATATCTAAGACCTGTTTTAGATAAAGTTGAACAGAAGAATAAGAGGTGTTCCAGGGGGTTCATCTACTTCCAGGCACTTTCTGCATGTATCGTCTTTACTAACGATCTGGCTGTTATGAGATGCAGTGAGTTGTAAACTGTCATCAGGTCCATAACCGTCCGCCAGTCCTTCCGAGACCGAGAAAAAATCCTGCGTGTTTTTCTTCGGGTTTTGCACATGACCTGGCCAGTCCTGCATGTCCTCAAGGTATTCCATTTCCATCGCTTTGTCAGCCTTTTCGGAAAATTCATTGTCTACTGTTTTTAGCGACTTTCGTATTTGCTGTAATGGTTCGGCAAGCGGATAACACTCTTGGCAATCTCATCGGCGACTTCTTTTCCCGGAATACGCTTGTGGTCTGGAATTTCGTATCTATACAAGGCTGCATTTCGGCATCTACTGCTTCTATACTTCTAAATATATTCTCTGACACAATGCGTTGCTAGAGTATTGGCCTATTGCTTGGTTATCGGCGTATATATTGATGTTCTTTCCTGCGTTATTAGCTATCTCAGCAGCTTTCCTGATCACAAAGACTTCCGTCTGGACAATACTGTCTTATTCCAGAAGCCTGAATGTTCCAATTCCGAGCAGTAGATTCTGGCTTCTACGCCATCAACCATTTTCGATCCGTCTGTGTAGATGTTGTAAGTTCCGCCTTAACCTTTCCAATTGAAACTCTATCGTTCTTAAAAAGATACAAGAACGTAGGTCGGAATTGATCTCTAATTTAGCCTGTCTCCACTTGCATAACTCTTCAGAAATATTCCCAATGAGATCAAAAAGAATTGTGATTGCTATAAAGTTATTAAGCCATTTGCATTTGTACCACCCTTTGCAGGAATTTATTATATTTGTAGCCATAAATAAATTATGGTTTGCACAGAACTTTAAAACATATTTACGGGCTTACTATAGGTATATGGCAGGGAAGTGTTCGAAACAAAAACGATATTTTTTATGCTTTACTCGTAATAAAATTACTTTTCATTGACTACTTTTTTATTTAGCCAAACCATAAATGCATTTAATTGCTTTGGTAAACGCTTTCATAATTTATGCGTAATAAGTTTTAATGGTTATGCTATTATGACAAAATCGCGTGAAAATATAACTTGAATTTACAGCGTTGGAAAATTTATGTCAAAGCACATAACACATACCCACTCTGCGTGGGAACGTGTAAAAGGGGAATTGATAACTAGAATATCTAGGCTAAGTCTACTAGTTCTACTAGTTCTTTCTAGCCAACATTTAAGTCGAATTAAGCCTAATTAATAAGGAAAAAATCCTTTATGAAGATCTTTATCTTTATTTTCGCTCAGTTTGAGTGACAGCTATATGCTATAGTGGTTTGATCTGAACAATCTGTTCGTTGATTATATCGCTGCCTTGGAAAATAAACCATGTCCAATTTCCAGAAGATAGCTTTTCAAAAAAAGTTTTACATACAAAGACTTAATTTGACCAGTTCGTGTGATAGCTATATTCTATAATGGGTCGAAAAAGGAAAGGGCACGCGCAAAATTGCATATCAATATCTGAGGGATTAGTTCAAGTATATATACGACATATGCAAATGGCTAAATCTCAGTTCAGTTTAACTCAGTATATTCGCTTCATTTTGCTAAGATATCTTATATATTGTCTCATACACACTGTACAAATATCGGAAGTATAAAATTATTTTAGGTTTCGAGGTTCCTTACTTTTTAAAGATAAACTAATGGGGAAGGTTTATTATCATTCGGAAGAACTTTCCTTAACATTAATTTCTTTGGAGAAATTATTTGCAATTGGCTTCTCCCCTCAACGAGCTCTGTTTTTACCGCTGAAGGAGCTGCTATTCTTCATGCAGTTAATCACGCAAAAAAGACGAAAGGAAAGTTCCTCATCTGTACCGACAGCAAATCGTGTATGTCTGCAATAACGTCTCCTTCAAATCGCAATCCCATAATAGAAGTTATCAGGGACGCGGTCATTGGTGCATCTCAGAAATTCCAAGTAATGTGGATCCCTGGCCATGCTGGTATTACAGGCAACCACTTTGCAGACCTCGCTGCGAAAAATGTAGCCAGAACTCCTGCCTTAACATACTACGTCTCAACCAAACAAGACATTTCTAACCTTATTAAGCACAAAAGGCATCAAAAAACGCAAGCGAATGGAAAACATTTAAACATCACTACGCGGTCATAAACCCAGCCAGAAATCGTATAATCTACTCGTCAACAGTTCCAACTAGCGCAATGAAGACATATACTCGACTAAGGATTGGACACACTATCATAACACACGCCCACTTACTATCGGGTAAAAGCCCATCCATTTGCCCCCTTTGCGATGACACCGCTTCTATCAAACACTTACTCACACTCTGTCCGATGCTTCACTCAACAGCCCACAACTCTGGCAACATTGATCTCATAAAACTACTAAGTGAACCTTCAGAAAAAAACGTGATGAGTGTATATAGATTCTTAAAAACCAACGATTTGTTAAAACATATTTAAGCAACTTACATCTTTACTAACCCTTAGCAAATATAATTTTTCACCTAGTTGTAATTACAAGGCGGCTGAAGTCCTCGTAGCCAGTGCTGCGTTTATGTATTTATGTAATAAAACTCTTTTTTGTTATATGAATTATTATAAATAAATAAATAAATAAATTTCTGTGGCCACGGCCACTTCAAAGATGGTCCCTCCGTTGAGTCCAGTTTTTGATGACTCGTTCGAGCATTTCGACTGGTAACTGGCGAATGACACTCGTGATGTTTTCCTCCAAAACCGGAATCAAAGCGAGATTGTTCGCACAGACTTTAGACTTTACATATGCCCACAGGCAAAAGTCTAACGGTGTGATATTACACTATCTTGGTGGCTAATCGTTTGGCCCAAAACGTAAAATTATCTGCTCACCGAAGTGTTCTCTCAATAAATTCATTGAATTATGCGATGTGTAAAATGTGGCGCCGCCTTGATGAAAGAAAATGTCAGCAAGTTCACGAACTTTAATTTTAGGAGTGAAATAGTCGGATATCATGGCACGATAGCGCTTGTCTTTGACGGTTACGTTCTCACCGGCATCATTTTTGAAGAAATATACCACAAACCACACCAGACCGTTGTTTTTCTGGATGAAATGGTAGCTCTTGACTCACTTTAGCTTGCTCTTCGTCACAAATGCGGCTATTCTCTTGTTTACATACCTATTGAGCTAGAAATGAGCATCGCCGCTAAACAACACTTGGCTCGAAAACGTCGAGTCTTCTTGGAACTTGTCAAGAGCCAATAGATCGAAGCGATGTCGCTTGGAAAGGTCGATCGGCTTCAATTCTTGCAGAAGCTGTATTTTGTACGCTTTCAAATTGAGATCTCGACGTAAATGCGCCAAGTCGTTTTGAACGATTTGTAAATCTTGTTCAGGCGTAAGTCTGTCCATGATAAATGCCAAAAAACACAGTAAAAAAGTACCTCTACTTGGAGCACCGGAGTAAGTAGAGTAGAGTTTTTGTAATCAATTAATACACACATATAAACTAATGTGAAATATTCATAATAATTACCCCTTTATTTACTGAATTAAAGTCAAACCAAATACCCGGGAAAAATAATAAAGCCACACAAACAACTACAAAATCTTGCACTGCATCCTGACATCCCCAGTTTCATAAAGTCAGTGTTGGTTAACCGCAAATGACAGTGCCAATACGGTCCGCAAAGTGCTGAGTGTGTGTTTGTGTATTTGAAAGTGAGTGACTATTTGCACAAATGTGGCAGTGAAATTGGTAAAAACAAAAGTCAGTTAAAATAATTTGTTTGCATAATTAAAATTTTATTTAAAACATTTATTTATATATTGCATAATTTATGTGCTTTCGGAAAAAATAAATAAATTTCCAGTGAATAAACGCGAATGGTTTAAGTCACTAGCTTAATTTTCATACATAATTCGATATCATAACTGTAATTATATTATAATCACTGCTAAATCTAATTCCCGAATGCCTTTTCATGCGAAATCGGAGCGCTATTTGCATGTTCTTTCAAATGTACGTGTGGGTGTGTTGCGTATTTATTATCAAAATAGGACCGCATGCTTATTTTTGATGATTGTGTTTGTTGTTACTTTTGCATAAATAATATTTATTTTATTTGTGTAATTCATTATACACGTAATTACGAAATACGAGCTCTGGCACTTACAATATGTGCGAGCTAAAGGGTGTCTCAGGTTGTAAGTTAGATGCAATTATGTTTAAGATTTAGTGTATTGATATATTGTTGAATGAATTCAATTGCAGTCAACGACGAATGTCCATTCGTTGGCTTTAATTTCCGGGTATGTATACCGAAAACAATTGTATTGCAAAAAAGTTGCACATGTTCCCGCTCTGGTTGAAATATCATGGCGCTAGTGTTGGTTGGCCAATTCCTTATATCCGAGCTTCTTAATCATAACATTACAATGATTCAGTAAAGAAGAAAATCTAAAATCAAATCTACGTTCATAAAAGATTTGGGTGTTTTCTTTGACATGTGGCTTTCAAGAAGAAATATAAACCACATAATTTAATTTCACGGCTATGAGTTTAGCTTTATCATAAAGATAAGGATTTGCCATAATATTGTAAAAATGATTTTGGACAAGCTACTGTTAGCTAAATGCGCAATAATGCTTCGAATATTCCTTTTCAAAGCGTCAATCGCCTCAGGTCTATATGCGTAGAGAAGCAACTTCACATAACTTTGCAAAAATTAGAACATTAATAGTACAATGTAGGAGATCACACCACATACCTTTAACGAGAGATAATACGTTCATCAAAAGTTTCAATAAATTGATTGTTTCGTTGGCTGTATGATATGTAGCGCTATCTTGTTGGAACCAAAGGTCATTCACATCAACATCCTCCAATTCAAGCACGAAAAATCGTTCCTCATTGGCTGTAACATTATTAATAATTCCCCCTGATCATAGAGCACATCTCTCCAAATGTGAAAATTTTGTTCACTAAGAGGAAGACGGTGGTGGTGATAAGTATTTAATGGTAAAAAAATGACTTTTAATGAGGAAAAAAAAGTTACCCTATATTGCCAAAAGTGTTCTCAATAATGTAAAAAAGGTCCGAATAAAATTACTCAATCCATATTTAAGAAATAAATTCGCAAAAAAGTCTGTTTTTTACTTTAAAACCCTAAACACCTCTTAACTTACCCACTGAATCCAAAGTGAGCTTCATCACTGAAAAAAATTTCTTGTGAAAATCGGGATCACTAACCATCTCGTTTTGGGCTCACATGCGAAGCGCTGGATTCGTTCGACTTTAATTCTTACAAGGGTTGAATTTTCTAAGCCCGCAAATCAATATACTTCTGCAAAATCTTCCAAAAAGTGGTTGGGAAGAGCTTCAACTGTTACGCGCAATGGAGGATGTACTCACTCAGGTCTAATTCGATAGTAAACTCCATAGCAGCAATAGCGTCCATATCTATATCTATATTTATCCATAGAGTAAACGTGGTGCGAATCCGATATATGGTTGCTGGAATTACCGACTTTGCTGGGCGATTATATCAAGTAAGGAAGCGCTAAGTTCGGGTGTCACCGAACATTTTATACTCTCGCATGATAAAGTGATAATCGAGATTTCATAATACGTCATTTACATATTTTTCAAATACCGTATTTTAGATGTAAAGTTTTATTCCGCTATCATCATTGGTTCCTAATGTTTATACTCGTATTATACAGAAAAGGCATCAGATGGAATTCAAAATAGCGTTATATTGGAAGAAGGCGTGGTTGTGAACCGATTTCACCCATATTTCGTACATGTCATCAGGGTGTTAAGAAAATATTATGTACCGAATTTCATTGAAATCGGTATAGTAGTTCCTGAGATATGGTTTTTGGTCCATAAGTGGGCGACGCCACGCCCATTTTCAATTAAAAAAAAGTTTGGATGCAGCTTCCTTCTGCCATTTCTTCCGTAAAATTTAGTGTTTCTTTTAGTGATTTTCAACGTAACCTTTTATGGGAGGTGGGCGCGGTTAGTCTGTAAAAGGTTAACGCACTTTGCAGAAGGAACTTGCTTAACACTGACCTTAAGCATGAGGACTAATTAAATGGGAATAATTTCAGTTGACTCTGTCAGTAAACTCTGCTACATACATTAGGGTGGAAAAAATACTATTTTTTTCGCTTAGTACTCTGAAAAATACGACCAAAATCTCTCCAAGTATAACTGCTACGGGAAAGGTCCTATGTTTTTCTATTTTTTTTTCTTATTAACAGATAGAAAAATTTATATCCCGTTTCGAAAAACTTAAAAAAAATATATTTTTTTTTATACATTTTGTAGCAAGTTTATTGCTATACAAAAATTCAGAATACCAAGCGAAAAAAAATGTTTCTTTCACACGTTGTTAAATTTTACTTCATACGATCTTGCCTTAAGAGCATGTGGGACTTGCGCCATTATTTATATCATTCTGCATCACTGAAATCCAATAAGGAATTGAATTTATACAAAATTGGTTTTTATAGCCGATAATCTTATGAATCCTGTAAAAACATATGCTCGTTATAGTTTGATTGGGTGGAAAAACGCGAATTTTTATACCAGAAAAGTCACTGATTCAGCAAAAATCACAAGTCAATAACTTGCAACGATTTCTAATTGATAAGTTGAGCAAGGTTGTAACTATAATCGATAATTTCCCCTTAGATAATGGGTTTTCATTTTGGCTTTCTTCTTCTTTATTGGCGTAGACACCGCGCCAATTGGAGATTCCAAGTACAGCCAGTTCTTTCTCCACCTATTCCTTACAACGGAGTGGAGATCTTCCTCTTCCTCTGCTTCCCTCGGCGGGTACCGCGACTAGTACTCTCAGAGCTGGAGTGTTTCCATTCATTAAGACGACATTACTTAGTCAGTGTAGCCGTTGCCTCTTAATTGAACTATGTCAATGGCGTTGTACAAGTAAGTATATCTCGTACAGGTCATCGTTCCATCGACTACGGAATTCGCCGTTGCCAATGCGCAAAGGACCAAAAATCTTCCGCACAACTTTTCATTCGAAAACTCGTAACTCCGACTCATCAGCTGTTGTCGTCGTCCATGCCTCTTCACCATTTGGCAAGACGGGGATGATGATGACTTATAGAATTTGGTCTTTATTCGGCTTTACTTCTTAATTGCCTACTCAGTTCGAAGTAGCATTTGTTAGCTGGAGTTATTCTACGTTGGATTTCGAGGCTGTCGTTGTTGTTGGTGTTAATGCTGGTTCCAAGATAGACGAAATTATCGACAATTTCGAAGTTATGACTGTCAGCAGTGACTTGGGAGCCAAGTCGCGAATGCGATGACGTTTGTTTGATGACAGGACATACATATATCGTCTTGCACTCATTCACCACCAGACCCATTTGCATCGCTTCTTTATCCAAACTGGAGAAAGCAGAACTAACGGCGTGGTTGTTGAGGCCAACGATATCAATATCATCGGCGTACGCCAGCTGTACACTCTTATAAAATATTGAACCTTCTCGTTTCAGCTCTGCAGCTGGAATTATTTTCTCCAGCAACACGTTGAAGAAGTTACACCGCAGGGACTCTCCTTGCCTGAAACCTCGCTTGGAATCAAACGCCTCGGAGAGGTCCTTCCCGATCCTGACGGAGCTTTTGGTTTTCCTCAGATTACACAGCTTTGTCATTGTTCCTTTTCGTGCTGTCAGAGGTGGTTTTGAAATCGACGAAGAGGCGTTGTGTGTTGGTCTTCTATTCACGGCTCTTTTCCAAGTTTTGGCGCACGGTGAAAATCTGGTCGATGGTGACGGTGGTCTATGCGATGTTGAGGAGGCTTATCCCACGGTAGTTGACGCAGACTCGTGCGACCATATTCTGCAAAGAAGCTGATGCATGCTCCTAATCAGTACTTCGCTGCCATATTTGAATAGCTCCGCAGACAATCCATCGGCTTCGCCGCTTTGTTGTTCTTCAGACGGGTAATTACTACTCGAACTACACGTTTGAAGTTAAGCCCGCCTAAAATTAAAAAACAAAAGACATTTCGTTGTCTTAGATTATATTTTGAGGTCTAAAGAAATATTATTTAATATATAAAAAAGTGAAACGAATGTTTTTTTTTATCCAATCAGCTGTCGTGTGGAAGCGTTCGGACGAACAAGCATTAATGTGATATAATATTTATCAATTTTCATTTATTGAGACACCCTGTAGCTACTCATGTATGGTTGAAATACAAACGCAGTGTTGCAGGAAACATTTAATTATTTACTTTGTATTAAAAATGTTTGGCTACCGGTTAATGCGAACTTTTGACTGCGCGTGGCCCAAAGAGACAGCCGTGGAGGGATATTAAGAGGAGTGGGGCAGCAGCCGAGTGCTGATTGCAACAGTTATTGCAAGTGTGTATAATTTTGTATACATGCATACACATATGCACATATTGAATGTTTAAGTGCGTGTGTATGCAGCATGTTGCATGCAACGTGTAGTAATTAAAATTTTAAATGATTAACTGTAACGCAACACAAGGACAAAACACGTGCTTCAAAAACCTCACTGATTTACATATATACACCACTCACACACACACATCGCGCTGACACGTGACTACAAACAAATGCAAATTTATATATGTATGTGTGCGTGTGTGGCATTGTTATGCAGTTGGGCAAACAAACGCTTATGCACACCCACCATTTACCGTTTGCAATTAGTCCAAAGTAACGGTAAGCTCATTACGAATGATTATATACACAAGTGTGGATGTGTTTGTGTGTGTGTGCGTGAATAAGTATGTAAATAATCACATGTATAGCACAACAGTTAAATTGCATACTTAATGTTGGGTTAGTGTGTGTGTGTGTAAACGAAGGCTTTTGTGAGTTGAGCTGAGGTCAAACCGCATTGGTTGCCGCAAGGCGCTGCAGCCGGGCGGAGAACGTAGACCCACACACACACACCCACGTAGAAGCGGCAACTAACGCCAGCAAATACAAATGTAATTGCAGCGCCAGCAATCGCCATAATAATAATCATAATTTAATTTGTTCATAAATTACAAATATTCAATGCAATTGTGTTGTTGTTCTTGTTGCTGCCCACGGAGCGAACTGCAGGGCGCTGCACGCGTCGACTGTAAACATGTGCTGCGCCTCATGTTGCACGCCAAACTATTAAAATTACCATTTATTTACTCTATTTGCGCTCTAGCCGCACACTCACGCAGCCATACATACACACATGCATAAATATAGGTATGTATTTGTATCAGTGTGTCAGTTTGCCGACTTTTATTAACTTTTATTTAATGTTGCATTTTTATAAATTTCATTCAATTTCATTTTTATTTTTTCACTTTCATTCTGAGCCTGTATGCATGCATGTATATGTGTGTGTGTTTGTGTATAAATTTCGAAAATCCATTTGTTGCAGTTGTTCGGCATTTAATTGAATTTATTTTTTCATTTATGAAAATTTCGCTTCTGTAACGAAAGCCTCGCCGCGCAAGTTGTGGGTTTGCGGAGAAAAGGAAATAAGCGCGAATATCGAGTATCTGTTTGGGTAAACACATATATATTTGTGTGTATATAGTATATGTAAGTCGATGTGAATATTTGTATAGGTATGTGTGCACGTCTGTGGTTTCATTAATTTTTTTAATTGCCACCGCTAGCAGCAAACAAATTAAAGTAAATTTTTAAACTTCATTTCTCAGACGAAACTTAATGATATTGATCCGCGAGGTTTTGTGATGGATTTCCATAAAATTTGTTAAAGAAAATTGCAGTGATTGCTTTTAACTTTAAATGGTTGCTTCAGTGATAAAATTAATATTTTCATTGGGAGTGTTTTTTACGTGGCGGCTCCCAAATCTAGTGCACAACCCTGAGTAGAGATGGTTCACCTTTTCACTTTAGCTCGCCTTCAAACGGTTGTTTGTTTGGCTACCCAGAGGTTACTTGGTCTAAAACCGGAAGTCGTGAGCTGCTTGAGCCATCTGTAACAGAGTCGCGTCTGGCTATAACCATGTGAATGGTGCTCAGAGAACTTTCCTCACTTCGCAGGAACTTCTTCACATAGCTCCATCTTCCAAGTCCTCTCTCGACGATCAAAGACTACATTCTACAAGGTAATCACCATCTCCGTCCTCCTATATAGTATGGTGTAAAGGTATGGACGATGTCAACATTTGATGAGTCGGCGTTACGAGTTTTTGAGAGAAAGGTTGTGCGGAAGACTTATGATCCTTCGCATATTGGAAACGGCGAATACCGCAGTCGATGGTACGATGAGCTGTACGAGTTATACGACGAAATTGACATAGTTCAGCGAATTAAGAGACCGCGGCTGCGCTGGCTAGGTCATCCGAATGGATGTGAACATTCCAGCTCTGCGAGTATTCGACGCAGTACTCGCCTGGGCAGCAGAGGAAGAGAAACCCCTCCACTCCGTTGGAAAGACCAGGTGGAGAATGATATGGTTTCGCTTGGAGTTTCCAATTGGTGCCACTCGGCTTATTAACTCGGCTATAACCACGTAAGCGGAGTCTACGCCAGTAAAGAAGAAAAAGAAGAAGGTAACTGAAATACTGAAATAAGTTCAGATAATGAATAGGTAACCATTTCAAAATGTAATTAAGATTTTACGAGTCTTGCTTGTAACAACAGCAAACTCAGAACGATCGTTTCTGTTTTTAAGAATAATCAAAAGTTATTTTAGGAACACTATGGAATAAGAGCGTCTCAATGATATCACTTCTTGAACATTGAAAAAAGTATTAATGTAACCGACAATGAAATCCTTTGTAATGTTTTTAAAAGCCTCAAAATTTTAAAATGGATTGAAAGTTTAATAAAATCTACATGAGTACGTTTCTTATTGTATTAAATTGACCTTTGATCTCTGATTTTCTCTATTTATAAGATGTAATTATGCCCTGAACAGGGTATATTAAGTTTGCCACGAAGTTTGTAACACCCAGAAAGAAGTGTCGGAGACCCTATAATGTATATATATAGAAATGATCAGTATGTTGAGCTGAGTCGATTTAGCCATGTCCGTCTGTCTGTCTGTCTGTGCGTCTGTATATATACGAACTAGTCCCTCAGTTTTTAAGATATCGTTTTGAAATTTTGCAAACGTCTTTTTCTCTTCAAGAAGCTGCTCATTTGTCGGAACTGCCGATATAGGACCACTATAACATATACATAGCTGCCATACAAACTGAATGATCGGAATCAAATGCCTGCATGGGAAACTTCCTCATTTGACTATATATCTTTATGTAAAATGAAAGTAAACGGACTATCCCCGATCTCCAAGGGGTTGAAAATCGCGGTGTATCCGCCCCTGTATCTACCAAAGAAAAGGAGCTTCACAATTACTCTTGCGCCAGAGGACTTTCGAACGGAAGTTTGCACTTTTTAGTGTTGTCAGTCTATTTGAATAACTGTTATAGTGGTGATGTCGATGCCACCCTCAGTAGTGAGGGTTATCAGACTATCTGTATAACAGGTGGGCATCCATCGGATTATCGAGTACGTGGCTTAGAACTAGACTCGACAATTTGTCGTCGATCTCACTATCTCTTCTGAATGATGGTCGGCGAGGAAGAGGAGTCGTCTATGATGACTGAATGGCTTTGCTCAGCTTGCCCTTGCTTTAGCTTTTTTGGCAGGGTTTCCACGGACTGGTTGTGGGAACGGTTTATCTTCTGTAAACTGCTTTGTTTGATGGTTCTCGCAGGAGGTTGCGAGGAAACTCTCGTACTCCTCCACTAATTAAGCTTTCTGATACCGGGTGATTTGGAGATTTTTTACGCTTTTTGCGGTGTATTTCACCTTTGTCAGTTAGTGTATTTTGGTTCGCCGCCTTGGAAGTTGATGATTCTAAATGTGAATTTATGCGTTCATTTGATTGTACCCTCTGTTTTGGCTGCTATCATTACTGGCTGGCACAGCCCGTTTCCTGACTGAAGGCGAGAAGGTTGTCCTAATCGGATTTCTTTATAATGATCCGATGCGTTGTAATGTCTGTCGTTCATCTTGTCGAAGCGTTACTCGCCGAAGTGTCATTTATGGTTGTTATTGGTTTCATTAATGTTTGGTGCCACGAAGTTGCCGTTCGTAGGATCGGCATTCGTAGAGACTGGTATTCGTAGAGAATATCCGATCTTGCCGGGCATCGGAGGGGACTATTCGCGATAAGCTTTTAAAGGGTTTGTTCATCTATTTCCCGATATTTCGTGAATTATGAGATATCCCTCTTAGTTTAAAGAGTAAGTGCGGTCCCACTTGTGATCAATTACTTTTACTTGAGCCCCAAACTGTTTGTAGCGTTCAAAAGGAAACGTCATAGATCCTATAAAGAATTTACCTATATAAATGATCAGCATGATAAATTTATAACTAAAAAAGACAGAGGCATTAAATTTTACATAATAAGTGGAGAAAAAGGGGGTCTTATAGCCGCCGATGTCAAAGTTGAACGATGGCCGTGGCTTCGCTCACGTTTAGGAGAAATTATATATGTTCTGAACTGGTAGACCAATTTCTACTGAGTACATAACATTATAGTGACATTTCAATGGACTATAACTACGCCTACTTATCGTAAAGCAAAATTTTAAATTTCATCTAATTAATTCACTGTATCTATCTGTAGCAACAGGTTGCAAGAGTATAAAAATAACAAAATTGGAGTAAAACTGCCGAAGTCCACATATACCGAATATGAAGACCCCAGTGTCTGTTGCTGATTTTTTACTTGAAATAACGGTCAATATGTGAGATATATTATTGCAATTCCGAGAGAGTATATGTTAAAAAGTTATTGAACCGGGTCAATATTTCGCTTAGCCCTTATATGCCTAATTTTAATATTTTCGAACTTCGGATTTTCATTGAACCGCATGTATCTGCCACTATGTGAGCTATCTTAATAAAATTAAGTTGATGAGTTTGCCAATAATGATGCATCTTTGTGCCTAAAAAGAGCCAAATCGGGTGAAAACTTTCCCTAGCTTCCTTATAACTAATATCAGAATTTTCAAACATCCGTTTGACTCTACTTCATATATATTATTTATGGTATGGGAGGTATCTTAATGAAACTCGAGGAGCATTTTTTCTGTTAATAGTATGTTGTATTGCCCAAAATATTTAAAATCGGGTCAATACTACTCCTATACTCAATACAGCCAAAGTAATATTTTCAAACTTCGGATTGGCCTTATATCATACTGAACGTATTATTCGATATACTACATATAGTTTAATGACGAAAATATGTGAATTTGGTCTACCTACACTCCCATTTCCTATATACGTATGCATATTGATTTTCGTTATTCTAACAAACCCTTCGTCGAACATGCCGTTCAGTGCGTGAGTTACTCGTATATATTTATAAAATTGTCAAACTTAATTCAAACAGTCCGTCCTTTTCTCTGCTCCCAACACAGCTTACATACATACATATGTATATAAAATTGTTTGATTTTCTAACTGATAAATGTGTGATACTTTAATAATACAAGTATAGCGGAATCGGAGTCAAAAGCTTGTGTGGAAAACTTTTTCTTCAGAAAATCTCCGAAAAATTGTTCAGATTGATTCACTATAGCATATAGCTGCCATACAAACTGACCGTTTAAAATCAAGTTCTTGTAGGAATATTACATATTGGTGTAGGGTATTATAGTTTCGGTACAGCTGTTAACGTCTTTATTTATTATATTGAATATTGAATATTGCTAAACTTAAAACATCTTAAATTTCCATGAGTAGAACCACAGATAGCTACGTACCAATATGTGTACATACATACTTATGTATATGACTTTCCTTTGTCCTACTTTGCAGAAATCCTTTACTTTAATACCCATACAACAACAACGACGACAAATTAATCTCGACAACTTACTACCAACTATAACAAGTTTGCACTTGTTTTGTTTTTTTTTGCTGCCACAGCGTTTACTATTCCCTAAGGTGTTGCCTAATTTGAAACTATAAACATGCTTATGATAATATCTGTGGTAGATTTGCTAGATGCCAGAGAAATGGTGAATATGGTAAAAGCATATGCTCTGCTGACGAGTGCTAAGCGCAAAATCCAACATGTGGCAAGAACTCACCACTGACTCGTAAATAAAAGTAGGGGAATTCACGAGCAAAATAGGGGAGGAATGAAATTCACCTCACCTTTAGATTAGTACATAAGTGGTAAGTTGCGCTAGTAAGCGAAGATATATATACTTTTATTTTAATCAAACAATCTTTCAACTGTCAAATGGATTTCCTGGTCTGTTCTAATTTTAAATACACTAATCCTAAGTATGGGTCACCTGCCATATACCTTGTCATAAAATACAGACTTTAGTGTATTGGATTCAACTCAAAAAAATTAACAATACATTATTCGATTTTGGCTTTAATTAGATAAATTCGTCATTGGTTGAGATTTGGAAAGGTCTTAGATAAACGATTTCTTGCAAAAGTGTTGTCTTTTTGACATACTCTCGCAATGTGACATTGATCCTGACTCTCCTGGTGGTCTGAAAAAATGTCAAAAGAAATTCTAAATCAGTAAGAATGCTGTTATAGTCCCTATTTCAGGAAATGGCGACTGCCTGAAAATAAAAATCATTTTTTACGCTTTTTTTTGAAATCCCTGAATTTTTTTAAAGTATTAAAAACAAAAATTTTGACAGGATGCTGGTAAGTTTAATGTTCACACAAAATTTCAAGTAAATCGGTTCCATAGAACTTGAGATAATGCCGGTACCGTGTGGAAAAAAGTAGTTTCGAGAAAAACGCGTTTAAAAAATTCGATACGGCCGAACCGGGTTAGGTACTGCGTCACTAAAGTAACTGTAGCTCTTAAAATAATTTTAATTTTTAAAAATCCTTTGGAGGATATGTTCTTAAGGGTCTAAACTTTAAATATATGAAAAAATTGAATATTTCAAAATTCTAGAGTAGAATACCCTCTTAAGGAAAATCAATTAAGCGGATAGAAAAGATGGACCGGTCACTGTCCAGTTATGGGCAATTTTACTGAACTTTCAAGTTGGAACTTACCTAGAAAGGTTTAAAAAGCAATTACAGAGAAATTATTTCCCACACATTTGCTGCAAATTCTACCATAAAGAGTTGGCTACTTAAAAAAGAATACAGAAACTTCAAATTTAATGGGAAATGCTTATTATCATTCGAAAGAGCTTTCTTTGGAATTTATTTTTTAAGATTATCTCTTTCAAATGTTGGCCGCGGCTACGTCTCAGATGGTCCATCCATTGAGTCCAATTTTCGCTGACCCGTTCGAGCATTTCGACTGGTAACTGGCGAATGACACACGTGATGTTTTCCGTTTTTTCTGAATGAAATGGCAGTTCTTAAATCTCTGCAGGTTGCTCTTTCGTCCCAAATGCGGCAATTTCGCTTTCTTACTTACCCATTGAGCCATAAGTGGACCTCATCGCTGAGCAAACTTTGGCACGAAAACAACGGATCTTCTTTCCAAGAGCTCATAAAGCGAAGCGATGCCGCATGGGAAGGTCGAGCGGCTTCGCTTATTGCACAAGCTGTATTTTGAACGCTTTCAAATTTAGATCTCGACGTAAATCGACTCTTCACGGTCTTCGTGTACACTCTCAGCAACTGGTGTGTGCTGGATATAGTAGTCTATTCAGTCGAATATTATCCAATAACGAATGCTGGGTTTCAAAACGGGTGATGGTGTTGCCAAGGACCGGAAATACATTTCTTACGTAATTTGATATACATATATAACTGCATGTATCTATATCTTGACTTTAATCGCTTATTTGGAATTTTCGGCGATTAGAAATTGCTTTGTAGGCCGCTCACCGCATATTTTTCGGCGGCAGTCATCACTACTTTGACATTTAGTTGAAGCAATTAATTAAACTGAACTCTGACATCTCGCAATCTTTAGAAAGATAACAAATCAACAAGAAAATAAAGCGCACTAAGTCCGCTCTTCACGTATAGTAAAGTCAACCCAGTATCAGTAAAGCAATTGCTCAATCTTCCCCTTTCACCAGTAAACAACTCAACTTGAGTGCATTCGCACAAATTCACCACAATTTAACTTCCCCAGCAAGCCAATACGCAATATATGTGAAAACTCACCACTCTCAAGTATCCACCACACTTTTTATACCATTAAACATGTATGTCTGTGTGTGTGGGCAAGCACTTATTTATTTACTTTAAGCCACGTGAAATCTTTATGCAAATGCTTTTATTGCTTTCGTCGCTGCCGTTAACGTCACCACGACCAAGTTGCCTGCTTTGCCACCGCCGTTTTGTTGTCTTACAATTACACTCGCTGCTTTATTAGCTGCCTGGTTGTTGTTATTGTTGCTTTGTGTCCTGTTGCTGACTGCCACCGCTGCTTAAGTAGGGATTTGCTGATGAGCAGCTTTGACGTAATTGATGGTTCGGTTTGCATAAGCATTCGCTGGCCAAATATACGCTTCCTTGAGACTCGATGTGATTTTTTCGTTGTGCTCTTTCCAGTCGTGTTTTTGCTGTTATTGTTTTTGTGCTTTGGCTCTAGGTACACCTTTCGGTTTGTGTGCTTTTCATTATTGCTTTGCATTGCCGGTTTGGCTTTGTTTTGCCGGCGCCAACGCATTGTTGATTTGTGAGCGACCAAAATACAAACAGCGAAATCTTTAGCATACATTTCGGCGTCGCAGGTATGGCGTGTGTCATTGCACAGTAAGGCAGCTGCCTTTGCCGGTGTTTTGGGCGGGCGGATATTTATTTGATTTGGCGTGTCGCTCATTCGAAGCGTACCGTTATATGTACTTGTGTATGCGTGTGTATTTTTGTTATTGCCCTTGCTGCCGCTGTCGTGCTGTTGATTTTAGTCAATTTGTTATTGCCGCTAAGCGGGCTAATTTGGTGGTTTTTTGTTCAGCCTTTGTTTTTCCCTTTTTTCGTGTGTTTTGCTCGCTAAATTGTTGGTCATTTGTTTACGGCTAAAATGATTCACGCGCGCCGCGGCTTGTTGTCGTGACAAAGGTCACCGTCACCGTCAGCGCTGCTGCTAATTTCCCCCTTTTCACCTGTTTTTTTGTTTCTGGTGTGTAATTGTAGGTGTGGCCCGGCTGATTTATTTCTAATTACAAGTCAGTTTATCGACCGACAGTCCGCGCCTACATAAGTACTTAATTAGAGGCGCGGGGCGCTTAGGTCACCTAATTTTTCAAAATTACAGCGCTAAGCGCTTAAATTGGCAGTGTTTTTGTTTTTTTGTTTTAGAAATCTAACACCGGATTTGGTGCGTGAATTATGCGCGCTATAAATAGATGTAGGAGGAGCTCATTTGAATTCTGAAATATTGCCTGATTTCCTATTCCGCTTTACTTAAATGTGGCGCGCGCGCCAATCAGTCGAAATGTGGCACGTCAGCTGGGCGTTTGTGTGGCGCGTTGCACTGTGTTGAAGCGTAATTATATTTGTGTGATTGCTAAAGCGATTTGGCGTAAATCTCCGTCCTCAATAATGGCGACGCTGTGTCAAATTTGATGTATCCCTGGCGCAACGGCAGCGCGCGGCTTGTCAATTGCAGCAAGTGCCACTTCCATATATTAAGCGCAATCCGATGCAATACAAGACGGCTCGCGCGTGTGTGTGCGCGCCACATTAAAATCACATGCAGATCACATCGTCATAATCATTGGTTGCTGGCGTTTTTTTTTGCTTAACGTTTTGGGAAACAGTCTGATATGTTGTATTTGTTTTTGTTGTATTCGTGCGCGCTGCGGCGCAGTGGCACAGCGCGTCATGTCGAACAAGGCGACTTTGTGTTTAACACGCACACATGCACAACACACACGCGCATGCATATTTCAATGCAACTTTCAGCGCTGTTTGGCGCGCTCAGACACACACACTGACATTCGCATACAGTTTTGCGTTTGTGTGCACATTTATCTGTTGCAGCAAATGTAAAAAATGTAAATTTCGTTGCATTTGCAATTTTAATTGCATAAAATATGCGCGCAAACCGTACAAATGCCGCCGTGGCGAGCTAGTCAAATGACGCTGTGCTGTGAAGCGACGGCGGCGTGTTGCACGCGAGGTTGCCACGTAGCGTTGTGTGTTGCGCCTGCAGGCTAAATGAAATTGCCGGCGCTATAGTGTCAGCGACATTGATGCCAGAATGGATGGATAATACACCACAGCGCATATAAAAACTACCAAAATGGACACATTTACCTTATCCGATGACACCGCTGCCAACAGATGTACAAATGTGCGGTACAGTACTGTGCGAAATGCAAAAACAACATTTCGAAAATCGTTACCTTTAATATGTGATGATAGAGTAACCATTGTTTAAGGTTAGTACTACTTTAGGAGCTACCGGAGGTTAGATAAGGTTAAGTTAAATGGCTGATCTAGCGAGATCGCACGTGAACTGCTTTATGTAGTCATTTGCGAAGCCATAGAAATGTAGATCTCCAGCGTTCGAATTCATAAATTAGCAAAACGCTTAGTAGCCTAAACAAATTTGCACCATTCCCACCAGTGGAATGTCTGAAGTTGTGCGCTTCCAAGTGTTTAAGTCTTGACCTTCTAAACGCGGGACAGTGAAGAAGGATGTGTTGAGTTGTTTCCACCTCGTCTTTTTCCATACAGTTTCTGCAGGTGGCGTCTAGTCAGATTCCCGGCTTTATAGCATGGATGTCCATAGGTCAATGGGCTGTTAAACCCCCACAACTAGGGAGAGGCCGGCCTTACTGCAGACATAGGGATAGAAATATGTTGGCCCTTAGATGTTATAGGGTGTCTTTGCTTGTTAGCTCATCAGCTTTACAATTTCCTGCGATTCCGTTGTGGTCTGGCACTTATACCATTGTTATCACAAAGAGATTCGATGCTACTGATAGCGAGGTTAGACACTATTCGGCCAACCCTGAACGCACTATTAATGAGTTCAAGGCTAGCATCGTCGCCTTGCTAGTGGATCCTCCATCTCTAAAGGAGCAGTAAATCTACTTCCACCTTAGTGGCAGCAACCTCGGCTTGGAAAACGCTGCAATAGTCAGGAAGTCTGAAACTGCAGATGATAGAGAGCTCCTGACAGTAAACACCTCCACAAACGTTTCCTAGCGATAATAGTTACGAAAAAGTTTCAGAATCGTCTCCATGATAGAATTGAAGCGATGGTACATGACGGTAGAATATTCAGATCAGATCAAAAATCATAGAAGTACCGATTTCTAGAGTTTTGCTCGTACGTGGAGTATGTTTGACAGAAAATATATTATTTAAGGACGTCATACAAGGTCCGGCACTTGTAACCAATTAAAAAAGCCATAAATTCGGTTTGGAAAATTATTTTTATTTATTTTATAGTACATATTGTATGAATATAATCATAAATTCAGGACCAATTCACTTTTGCTCGATATGACCACCTTTTGCCTTAACTATGGCCTTGAGACGGTCAAAAAACGAATTGCAAGTTGCCCGAATGTGACTTGGCGGTATTTTGGCCCACTCACGGACAATAGCTTTCTTCAGCATCTCGAGACTGGTGTATTTTTTTACTTCGGACCTTGCTCTCGAAAAGGGCCCAGAGAGAATAATCCATTGGATTCAGTCATTCTTGGTTCACTCGCGCTTTGTGAGACGGTGCTGAGTCTTTTTGAGACGGCTTCAAAGCAGCCTCCAGAACACTTTCCCGATAATATGTCGCATTTACTTTGATGCCAGGCTCAATGAAAACAATTGGAGAGCGTACATCTGCGGTGAGAGCGGCCCAAACCATTATTTGCGGCAGATGCTGCCTCCTGATGGCCTACCGATAACTTAGATTCTCGTATGAACGCTCGGCCAAGTAAACCCTATCGTTTTGAGAGTTTACGAATTGCTCAATTGGAAAAATTTTTTCGTCAGAAAACACAATGTTCGGAATTTCACCACTTTCAGCCAAGCGAAGCAACTGCTTCGCTCTCTCAAGTCTTACTTGTTGCTGCTTCGGTGTGAGATCTTGGGCCTTTTGGAACTTGTAAGGCTTGACCTTGAACGCATTTTTCAATGTGCGTCGGATGCTGCGACCGGATATTTTCAGTTCATTAGCCATTTGATTGGCACTTCGTCGTGGATTTCGCTCAAGTCGCTTCTTCACTTTCCGAACCATCTCACGTCACGTTGCAGTCTTTTGATATCCACCTCCATGGCGTTTTGCGATGCTACCAGTATCATTGTAACATTATAAACAGCTGATTCCAGTGCGACAGCTGCGCGAACGGTCTGAAGTTCGAGTGCCCGACCCTGTAAACATGATATGAACATTTCTTACAACATCTAGTTCTTCCTAGGTTTTTGAACTACGTGGATCCGCGCCTGCGTTAAGTGTATTGTGCCCTCTCCTAAATCCCCCTCCCCCGCATATTGATAAAGCCCAATATTCTGCTGATGCTACCAAAGCGATGTGATCCCTTTTTTAGAATAGAGATCCAAAGAAGTTAGACTAATTGGTCGGAAGGATTTTGCCAGTGAATAGTCTTTTCTTCCTACCTTGGGTATAAAGATCATCTTCGCGGTCCTCCATATTTCAGGTACGTACGCTAGTGCGAGGCTATCCCTCATCAGCCAAAGAAGGAGTGGCAGTAGAACCTGCTCTCCCTGTTGTAAGAGTGTTGGAAATATACTCTCAACATTTAGAGGCTTCAATTTTTTGAGCGAAGCCACAGCCCACTTGATTGAGTTTGCAGTAAATAATTACCTTGCGGCTACCAAATCTAAGCGAGATGTCTTGTGTTCGACGGGTCAAAAACTATATAAAAACCAGCGGCTTGGAAGTTTTTTCTCACCTGTCCTTATCTTACTCCTTCTAAATTATATAAGTATAACAAATTGTGTGAGTATAAAGGTCATACTCATAAACGGTTAGATGGGATAATGAGTGACTTGTAGAGTTTGTTCTTTGTGCGTCGAGAGAGGACTTTACTTCTTAATTGCTTACTTAGTTCGAAGTAAGACCTCTTGGCAAAAGTTATTCTGCGTTGGATTTCGGGGCTGACGTTTTTGTTGGTGTTAATGCTGGTTTCAAGATAGAGGAAGTTATCTACGACCTCGAAGCTATGACTGTCAACAGTGACGTGGGAGCCAAGTCGCGAGTACGACGACTTTTTGATGTCACGAAATATTATTATTTTTCGAACTATTTATTATGAGATCTCAAAGTAGAGCGAAGCTTACAAACATGTATTAATTGGATTTCATTGCTGATTTAGCGCTCCATAACCATCAATTCGACCACTCTCACGAGAATTCGAATAAGAAAATTCTTAACGGCTCGCCTACAACAGTTCATATGACTGCTCATCTTTGGCGCGACACTGTGAGCCTATATGCCTGTTTGCAGGTGCGCAACTATGAAAAGGCCTCTCACAAAGTGGCATACTTTTACGCTACCCTGGCAATGGTGCCACTTTTTCAATATAAATATCTCCATGCTTGTAACTACAGGTGTATACATATACATATTTATGTACATGCAAGCATGCTCGTTTACCGTTATAATAGTTTGCAACTGCATGCACACACATATGCACATTTGCATGTGTGCCGTCACAAAGACTCACAGCCTCGGCACGGGGGAGCGCGCCTATACGCAGAGCAACCCGCATTTGCTTTGCTGGCATTTCGCGCCGCGACTCTCACGGCCCATTGCCGCTCGGTGTGGGTGCTCGTGTATTTTTTGAGTCACCTGCCCATGTGTGGGTGTGCGCACACACACCCACACGCATTCGTCTGTTTGTTCGCCTCTGAGCTGTATGCTTTGCATTTTGAATATTTAATAATATACAGAATTTTATTATTAATTAGCCAGTTGCAAATATTTGTCGAAACGTGACGATTTTTTGCCACTTCGTGAGTTTGCGCCCGTTTTTGCAATCTCGTTTCTCTGATTTTTTTTGCATTTATGTATTAATTAATTTATTATTTGGTCTTTTGGTTAACAAAGTGCTTAATTAATTTAATGGCGCTGCCAATTATTTGAGGTGTTAATGAATGTGTTCACTACTTGTATGTACATGTGCTGCTACTGTTGTTGTTGTTGCAGATATACACAGGTATTTAGATATTCATTGGCATTCGATTTAAATGCGCCAGCAATGAGCTGCATATTATTCATAATTAGCTCTCAAATATTCTTTGATGATGAGCGGAAATGTGAATACGGGATGGTGGCAGCATTTCATGATTTAAATTCAGATCAATTATTATCATCTGCCTCAAATTCTGCTGAGATAACAACGAATTTTAATACGAATAAACAAATTGACAAGAAGTTATGAAAATAAATTTGATATTGAACTTGTCTCAGTTGAGATGTGAAACGTGATGCTCATTAGCTATAAAATTTCAAAGAACGTCAAATTATTCTATGAAGATTTCTTGGTAAATTTTAGGCATGTAGCTGATTCAGAG
Source organism: Bactrocera tryoni (assembly GCF_016617805.1). Taxonomy (NCBI): domain Eukaryota; kingdom Metazoa; phylum Arthropoda; class Insecta; order Diptera; family Tephritidae; genus Bactrocera; species Bactrocera tryoni. The sequence goes on along the minus strand of NC_052500.1, from coordinate 33,017,187 downwards.
ATCGCATCTGGACTACTACGAAACGAGGCTATGAAAACAGAACTCTCATGTTCGACTTTAGAAGACAGCAAATCACCTAGTGGTCAATATAAATTAGCACAGACTCTTAATCGTGACCTTGCAAATGCTGGACAATTAAGATAAAATGAGATATTTCTCCCTTGTCCTCTCCATACAACTCTAGAAGCTGGCATCCGATACGATTCCCGGCTTTCAGCATGAACGCCGTAGGGCAATAGCCTGTTAGGACACCCATAACTAAAGGAAGGCCAGTGTTACTGCGGCAAAGAGCTCAACGGGATTTCTTATGATCGATCTTGGGCGAAAAGATCTTGCGATGGCTCATGATCCGATGGCTTGTCAAGTTCTCGCGAAGTTCAGCAATGCAGTAGTAGAGCACACGAGGAGAGGAAAGCGCTGCACGGTTCTCATTCTACTGATAGCGCTAGGTCTCCTTTCCTTGCCAACTCATCCGCTTTACAGTTACCTGCGATTCCGCTGTGGCCTGGCAACATACAAGTCTTATCACAAAGTGACTCGATGCCAATGAAAAAGAGGTAGGGCATCGTGTACGCACGCTTAGTAGGCTCAAGGCTAGTATCGCCGCCTTGCTATCAGAGTGGATAGTCACTCCTCTGAAGGAAGCTTCGCTACGGAGCAGCCTCCGCTCATTTAATGCTAGCAGCTCAGCTTGAAAAACATTGCAGTAGTCAAGAAGTCTGAAATTGAAGTTGATAGAGATTTCCAGACAATGAAATATACCCCTCCACTAAACTTCCTCCAAGCTTTGAACCACACTGTCCCTCTTCTGTAATGGATTCTAACCACCCACAATTCCTTCGTGGGTATATGGGCAGAGAAAAGCCGCCAGAGTTTGGTTGATCCATGGTTTGGATCGAATATAAAGTCAAAACGTGTCTGGATTACCAAATGTTCAGACATATGTTCATTTAGAAACTCAGATTGCTCGAGAAAGCAAAATCGTAAAAATAATTTATTTTATAAATATTCTAACAACTAACTAAATTATTTTTTCTACCAATTACTTTGGGTATATGAGCGAAATGGAAACGATATATAATTTTTTTTTAGCTTCAATCCATATTACATATACTGTACAATAATATTAGGCATTAGGAGCTGATTTAAGTGCGCTCAGTTTCAGATATCGACCTGAAATTTTTCCTGCACTATAAGTAGCATATAGCTACCCTAAAAACCGAACGATCTAATTTATGTCCTTGTATGTAAAACTTAATGTTATTATACTCTCGCAACAAAGTTGCTAAGGAGAGTAACATAGTTTTGTTCACATAACGGTTGTTTGTAAGTCCTAAAACTAAATGAGTCAGATATAAAGTTATATATATCAAAGTGATCAGGGTGACGAGTAGAGTTGAAATCCGGATGTCTGTCTGTCCGTCCGTCCGTCTGTCCGTGCAAGCTGTAACTTGAGTAAAAAATGAGACATTGTGATGAAACTTGGTACACGTATTTCTTGGCTCCATAAGAAGGTTAAGTTCGAAGATGGGCAAAATTGGCACACTGCCACGCCCACAAAATGGCGAAAACCGAAAACCTATAAAGTGTCATAACTAAGCCATAAATAAAGATATTAAAGTGAAGTTTAGCACAAAAGATCGCATCAAGGAGGAGCATATTTGGACGTATTTTTTTTTGGAAAAGTGGGCGTGGCCCCGCCCCCTACTAAGTTTTTTGTACATATCTCGGAAACTACTATCGCTATGTCAACCAAACTCTATAGAGTCGTTTCCTTCAGGTATTTCCATATACATTTCAAAAATGGAAGACATCGGATAATAACCACGCCCACCTCCAATACAAAGGTTATGTTGAAAATCACTAAAAGTGCGTTAACCGACTAACAAAAAATGTCAGAAACACTAAATTTTACGGAAGAAATAGCAGAAGGAAGCTGCACCCAGGCTTTTGTTAAAAATTGAAAATGGGCGTGGCGTCGCCCACTTATGAACAAAAACCATATCTCAGGAACTACTCAACCGATTTCAATGAAATTCGGTATATAATATTTTCTTAACACCCTGATGACATATACGAAATATGGGTGAAATCGATTCCCAACCACGCCTTCTTCTAATATAACGCTATTTTGAATTCCATCTGCTGCCTTCTCTGTTCTCTCCTTCTATAATATATACATTAGGAACCAATTTTGATAGCGGATTAAAACTTTACACAAATACGGTATTTGAATGAATATATGTCAATGACGAATAATGAAATCTCGATTATCACTTTATCATGCGAGAGAATAAAATGTTCGGTGACACCCGAACTTAGCCCTTCTTTACTTGTTTTTCTAACTACGAAAAACAGAGAAATTACATTTTTACTTATGCTCTTATTGCCGTATGTACCAGTAATATATACTTTTGAGAAAAACACGAACAATTTACATGAAGAAACTGTTTAATCAAAGAACTTACGACTAATTCAGAGAGGTTTAATTGTAAAGGGTGGCCGTGGCTATGTGTTAGATGATCCATCTGTTGAGTCTAATTTTCGGACATTTTGACTGGTAACTGGCGAATGACACGCGTGATATTTTGCTCCAAGGACTGAATCGAAGCTGGATTGTTCGCATAGACTTTAGACGCTATATGTCGCCACACAAAAAGTTGAACAGTGTAATATTACACGATCTTTGTGGTCAATCGACTAGCGCAAAACTTGAGGTGTTCTCTCAATAAATCAAAGCATTTATGCGATGTTTGGGAAGTGTCGCCGTCTTGTTGAAACCAAATGTCGCCGAGATCACGCACTTCAATTTTAAGTATCAGGTAGTCGCTTATCATGGCGCGATAATGGTTGCCATTGTCGGTTACGTTCTCACCGACAACATTTTTGAAGAAATATGGATCGATGATTCCACCGGCCCACAAACCACACTAATGCTTTGTTTTTTCTAGACGAAATGACAGCTCCTGAATCTATTCAAGCTGCTTTTCGTCTCAAATGCGGTAGTTTAGCTTGTTTACATATGTACCTATTGAGCCAGCAGTGGTCCTCCTCGCTGAACCAAATTTGGCTCGATGACATCGGATCTTCTTGGAACTTTTGAACCCATAGAGCGAAGCGATGTCGCTTGGGAAGGTCGAGCGGTTTTTACTTCTTGCATAAGCTGTTCAGTTCGAGTTGCTGCGAACGGCATCGAATCGACTGTCCACGATCTTCGTATACACTCTCAGATTCGGCTGCTATATTTTCTTTACTACGTGCTGGAAGTGGTCTATTCAGTCGAATACTATCAAATAATGAATGCTTGGTCTTAAGATGGATGATGGTGTTGCGAATAATGCGCTCAGTGGGCCGATTATGTTAACCATAAGTTAAGCGCGAAACACATCTTTTATAGAACTTGAATTTTTGTAATATAGTTAAACCATTTGTAAACGTTGTTCAGGTGTAAATCTTTTCATGATGAAATGCCAAACAATACTGAATAAAAATAACATGACAGCTTGGCACGAATGACGCGTGATTTGTCAAAATAAGGCTATTGAAAAAAATGCCTCTACTTGGATCACACATACTTCTTCTTCTTCTTAATTGGCGTAGACACCGCTTACGCGATTATAGCCGAGTTAACAACAGCGCGCCAGTCGTTTCTTTTTTTTGTACAGCTTTTCGCTACGTGGTGCCAATTGGATATTCCAAGCGTAGCCAGGTCCTTCTCCACCTGGTCCTTTCAACGGAGTGGAGGTCTTCCTCTTCCTCTGCTTCCCCCGGCGGGTACTGCGTCGAATACTTTCAGAGCTGGAGTGTTTTCGTCCATTCGGACAACATGACCTAGCCAGCGTAGCCGCTGTCTTTTAATTCGCTGAACTATGTCAATGTCGTCATATATCTCGTACAGCTCATTGTTCCATCGAATGCGATATTCGCCGTGGCCAACGCGCAAAGGACCATAAATCTTTCGCAGAACTTTTCTCTCGAAAACTCGCAACGTCGACTCATCAGTTGTTGATATCGTCCAAGCCTCTGCACCATATAGCAGGACGGGAATTATGAGTGACTTATAGAGTTTGGTTTTTGTTTGTCGAGAGAGGACTTGGCTTCTCAATTGCCTACTCAGTCCGAAGTAGCACCTGTTGTCAAGAGTTATTCTGCGTTGGATTTCTAGGCTGACATTGTTGGTGGTGTTTACGCTGGTTCCAAGATAGACGAAATTATCTACGACTTCAAAGTTATGACTGTCAACAGTGACGTGAGTGCCAAGTCGCGAGCGCGACGACTGTTTGTTTGATGACAGGAAATATTTTGTCTTGCCCTCGTTCACTGCCAGACCCATTTCTTTTGCTTCCTTGTCTAGCCTGGAGAAAGCAGAACTAACGGCGCGGGTGTTGAGGCCGAGGATATCAATATCATCGGCATACGCCAGCAGCTGTACACTCTTATAGAAGATGGTACTTTCTCTATTTAGTTCTGCGGCTCGAACTATTTTCTCCAAAAGCAGGTTGAAAAAGTCGCACGACAGGGAATCGCCTTGTCTGAAACCTCGTTTGGTATCGAACGGCTCGGAGAGGTCCTTCCCGATCCTGACGGAGCTTTTGGTGTTACTCAACGTCAGTTTACACAGCCGTATTAGTTTTGCGGGGATACCAAATTCAGACATCGCGGCATAAAGGCAGCTCCTTTTCGTACTGTCGAAAGCAGCTTTGAAATCGACGAAGAGGTGGTGTGTGTCGATTCTCCTTTCACGGGTCTTTTCAAAGATTTGGATCACACATACATTAAGTGTTAAAATTATAGAGCTCGATTTTCAAATATTGAACATTTGAATACATACAAACTCCCAGACACACATACAAAAATCGTTTCGATTATTTTTGATGAAACTCGTCACATATGCATCCTACTGATTATTGAAAATAAAACAGGCAATAAACTTGCAACAATCTATAACGCCCACTAATACCTGCCTCAAAATGGCTGAGGCGTGCCGCTTTTTAGTGTTGAACAGTAATGACAGATTACGCAAAGGAATGAACAAACTGCGGAAAATCGAAGAAAACCGTTTGTGACGGCAAGCCAATAAATGCCACAACAACAAGGCCCAAAGTGTTAAGCAAAGTGGCGGGAGAAAGATGCGAAAGGCGAATTGAAAGCCATAAAATTGGAATGGAAAAACGTTTGCTGTAGATTTTGATTGTGTTGGCAACGCTGTGGGCTCATCTCAGCACCGCGTCAAAATTGAACCAGAAATAGAAATGTAAGCACTATGATACATGTCGAAATATCCGTTTCCGCTGTGCTTTTAGATTCCAGCACATTGTCACATGATTATACATATGTAGACATATTTATATATGTATGGCAGCGGTGTGCCACCATGGACTGGAGCATGAGCAATTGAAATTGCGCGGCTGCGGCAGCGGAATTGTTTAAGCGGCCAAAACTGCCAACAAAAGTGGAAATGACAGCGGTGTGGCACTCGGCATGTAGCATTCAGCACGCGGCATGCCGCAATGTGCGCAATTATTTGTTGTCGAAACAGAAACTTAGTATCTGCTTTGGCTGGGTAAGTTGCTTTGCTTCATATTATTTGTTGCTTTCTTTTTGTTTTTGCTTTACAAAGTTGTTTAAATTTCCCAAAGGAAATTCTTGCTGTGAAAAACCTTTGCTGGTTGTGTATACATTTTTCTCTGCTATACGGTGAGTTTGAAACCCTTAACGATTTGTGTTTTTGTAATGTTGTTGTAATGTATAAAAAGTAGAAATTGCAATTTATAGCGCACGAAATGCATACTCTTGTTTTATGAGAGTTGCGGAAAATATGAAAGGACACTAGCACGGTGAAATATTGTTTTTCGATTTCATAAATAAATATGGGTGTAGAAGTGTGCTCATTTTTTATCACTTAGAGTATGGAACATTCACTCATTACGCAATACTTTAATTTAGCAGAATGGAAAATTTAAAAGACTGCATGTTTAGAAAGTTATCATCGAAGCTGATATGTGGATTATGGTTAACTTCCAACATTTTGAAACTATTTTTTAGTAGGATCAATCTTTTGAGCCTAAGAACAGGAAAAATTCGCTTTGATTAAGATCAACTTCTTCCAATTGCGGCCATATAAAGTTGGCTATCATCGATCTATATCGCTCGCCATTGACAGTAACGGTGTCACCAGCTTCATTTCGAAAGAAGTACGGACCGATGATTCCACCACACAAACCGGCAATTTAGGTGAAAGTTATGCTTGTTCTTGAATAACTTGAGAATATTCTTCGCACCAGAATCGACAAATTTGTTTATTCACCGCACCACTCAGATGAAAGTGTGCCTCATCGGAGAAGATGATTTTCTTAAAAAATCGTTATTTTTTTCGAGTTGTTCCAAGGCAAAATCAGCAAACTCAAGAGATTGGCTGTGGTCCAATGGCTTTAGTTCTTGGGTGAGAGCAAGCTTATACGGCATTCCCCGGTATAGTTTTGAGCGTCGAGGTGCATGCTGCTTGGATCCCCTCTGGGCTGTTGGGTCTCAAAGAGCTTGCCTTTCATCGGCCTTTTCAGGCAAGTAAGCAAAAAAAAGTCCAAGTGGGCCACATCTGGGCTGTAGGGCAGCTGCGGAAGCGTTGGGATACCGTCCTTGGATAGGTGGCTGTTCACAAGAAAGGCGGTGTGAGCCGGGGCGTTGTCGTGATGCAACTTATAATCGGCTGCGTTGTCTTGTCGGACCCGATTGACCCTTCATTTGAGTCTCTTGTCCAGGAAAACAAATTCATGGTGGACGATGTATTTGATGTCAGAAAATACAGGGAGCATTGTTTTCACTTTGGATTTGCTCATTCCTCGCTTTTTTGGGCGAGGAGACGCCGGCGTGTGCCAAAAGGCCTGGTGCCACCGAATCACACCACTTTTTGCTAAAGCAACATCTGGGTAAGCCTGCTTGATCATATCAAACGTTTTTTTTTGCAGATTTACCGAGTTTCACACAGAGTTTAATCGCGTACCTCTACTCTAATGAATGTTACATTTTCGGCATAGACCACACAAAGAAACACTTCGGGCGAAAATGTTTGTCCTGACTCTTCAAGTGCTCGGAGACAACTGACCAGCCGCTCGTTTGTTAGCTAGGAACGCTCTCTACAGAATTCAGTCCATGTGCGCATGCTCCGAAGTACAGTCGCGGTGGAAGAAAATCAGAAAATCATTACTTTCTGGCCAAACCCTGTATATGGGGTCACGACTTCTCAAGTTCATTGAGATCACTCAAACATTGGTCGGCATATGCGGTATAAAGGCACCTGAAGGTCCCAAAATCTTTAAACATCTTATTAGAGGCTGGGGTCAAGCCCACTATTTAACAATTCTTTGTCCACTGGTGCTTCTTGGTACTGCGATCACTTGTGACAAATTACAGTTCTTTATCTTAATTTAGTGAACTTACAAGTAGCGTTCCAAAGTAAACTCTCGGCAAAATCAATTTATTTTTTTCAAAATAGTCTCCTTCTGCTTTTGTACAGCCTTTTGCACGGTCCAAAAGCATGTCGAAAGAGTGTTCTAGCTCGTTGTCCGGTATGGCCGTCAGTATGCCGGTGCAAGCCTTTTGAATGGCTCTATGTCTGCATAACGCTTTCCTTTTATGGGCAAATGCATTTTTCCGAAAAATGAAGAAGTCGCACGGTGCTATATCAGGTGAATACGGGGAGTGGTTAATGGTTAAAATTTGATTTTTGGTCAAATTATCGTCCTTTGAATGTTGGATTTTGAGCAACTTTTGGTCGTCAGTCAATTTGTGCGGAACAAACCGTGCACACACCTTTCGTGAGCCTAAATGTTGGATCAAAATGCGATATATCGATGTTTTGGAGATGTTTAATTCCATTCCCATGAATTTAAATGAGGAATTCGAGTGATTTTTAAGGAATTCACACACAGTTTTGATGAAATTCCCGGCGATCACGGATTTTGATTGGCCCACATGGTGACCGTTATTTATGTCCTCACGACCACTTTGAAAACGTTGAAACCACTCGTGCACTCTGCTACGGGATAGGCAATCATCGCCATAAACTTGTTTCATGAATTGAAACGTTTCGGTAAAAGTTTTACCAATTTTAAAACAAAATTTAATGTTGGCTCTTGGTTCGAAGCTCATTTTAGCACCGATAACACAAACATACTGACACTTAAAACGCTATAACTTCACTTCCAAGCAATGAAATATCATGAAATTCATTCTCATTGGGCAATCGATAAAGATAGCAGAATCCAACGCATCATCTTGCACATAGATGGCGTCACCAGGGGGCGCTAGATTCAAAAACAGATTTCTGTTTACTTTGGAACGCTCCTTGTATATGTTTTCAGGTAATGACGTTCTGTGGGTCCGATTACGCCCATCTACGAACTCGTAATTTCTTTTCTATTAAGGAATCTGCATCGAGATATCGCGATATTTACTCAAGTTACAGTGTTCAGGGCGGACGCACAGACAGACAGTCATATGGATTTCAACTTTTTTCGTCATCTTGGTCATTTATATATATTATATACATACATATATATATAACCCTATTCTATCTCGATTAGTTTTAGGAGAAACGCACAACCGTTAGGAGCGCAAAGCATTGTAGTCTGTAGCAACTTGTAGCAAATTATAAAAAAATAATGTATTTCTGTAAACTCATTCCAATTAAAAAAAAAATATTTTAAAATTACATAATTTCAGAAATGTAATTTTAATTTTGTAATACAAAATTTTCGAGTTGATTATTTCCCATCCCTAGTAAGGAAAAATAAAGCCAAAAAAATACAGATTTATTTTCCGTGAATTTTAAAATGATTGTCGTATTTTTTCGTTCAAGACATGGGTGTTTTTGAACCCTTACAATATCTAAGAGTTATTAAATATTTCTTATATTGATGGTTCACATATGTTATGGAATAATCAATTATCGCAAAGTCGGAAGAATTGCGGGTCCAAAACTTTTTTCTTGGACAGCGATGGAGTCGATTCATCTAACTGGTACGATCTCATTATTTGATATTTGTAATTTTTATGCTCTTTTTCATCAAATGAGTCATCTGTTGTCGCCGATCAGTATTTAAGATTATATTCTGTGGTTCAAACTGCGTGGATTATTATTTATATTCGGCCATAAAATTTGGAAACATAAGGTTATGAAATTATTTTTTTAAAGAGACCATTCAAGATATGTATAAATCCATA
>NC_052500.1:32915379-33007865 GCF_016617805.1 Bactrocera tryoni | reverse complement strand
GCGGTAGAAGGAAATCAGTTCTATTACTTTATGGACAAACCCTGTATATTTTTTCGGCAAAATCAATTTATTTTATTAAAAATATTCTCCTTCTGCTTCAATACAGCTTTTTTCACGGTCCAAAGGCATGTCGAACGAGTATTTTAGCTTGATGGTCGGTATGGCCGCCAGTATGGTGGGCAAGCCTTTTGAATGGCCTTTACGTCTGCATAACGCTTTCCTTTCATGGGCAAATGCATTTTTCCGAAAAGAAAGAAGTCGCACGGTGCCGTATCAGGTGAATACGTGGAGTGGTTATTGGTTAAAATTTGATTTTTGGTCAAATAATCGGTCACATGCGTCAATCGATTATTCTGATTCTGAGCAATTTTGGTCGTCAGTCAATTTTGTGCGGAACGAACGCATACTTGGAGGGCTGATTTAAAACGCCCACGTTCTATGAAAATCATATTCTAGGGATCAAAATAAGATACTTTTGCCGAAGGGAGCATACCTCTAGAACGAATTTTGATGTCCCCCAATTTGGGTCGAACCTTTGGGTAGGGGGCAATTTTTGAAAAATCCCACTTTGACCCATTTAGAGTGCTCCATCGAGTCCAAATGTATGACCGGACCTCCCTAACTTTGAACGGCCGATCCACCCATGCCAGTGGGTTTATTTTTATTGTTTATTTATAATAATATCTATTTTTTCTCTTAGAAATTTATTTAGTCAGAACATATGTAAAATGAAAAAAAATTAATTCAAGTGAGTTATAGAAAAGAAATTAAAAAATATATTGTTTGAAGTCGTTTTTACTTTCAAGTCTGGGCAATTTCCTACGGCTCTCTAATAGTCGTCGCCATAACAGCCTCTACATTTTCCGGTATAACCCGTTTGGAAACGCTAGCTAGCAATTGAACATGTCGTTTCGTTCCATAGTGTGTGTGATGGAATTTTTTGGACCATTAAACGGTGGATCATCTTGATTTAAATATTCTTTCAATGTATCGCAATGGAATGCCTTCGTGTGAATGGTGGTTCAAATACGATGTTTATAAATATATAATAATAAAATAATTAAAAATGGTTGACAATTATAATAAATGAGTGATAGCAATAACTTACCGGAAGAATTTCACAAGTTTCGATTTGACGGCTCAGTTTTCCGGTTGCCGATCTTGGTCCAGTGCTGGTTGATTTATCCAAAGCTTCAAACAAATTCCGAAACGGAAGTTCGTTGAAGTGTAGAAGGCAAACAAACTAATGCAATGGTCTTTTTAACAGCAATTCGAATCGTCGTATAATTCCACCCTGTGGGCCAGTGTTTGTTGGTTCACCGCTCGCATATTCCAATTAATGTATCCAGTGATATATTTTATCGTTGAAAAACCATTTAATTTGGTTATTTTGTATTCAGCGATTTCATGTTCCAGTTTTACGGAACCAATCAATTCAGAATTGGGTTCTTTCAAAATAACAAGATGAGGTTCTTTTACCATCCTAGTATGATACTCTCTCATCAATTTTATCTATCGTTAAAGTATCATCTTTTCTGCCATCGAATGAAAACAAGCTAATAAATTCAGTATCATCTAACCGTTTGCGAAACACTTTGTCTGCATTTCGCTTTTTCTCTGCGAACTTTCGATTTATCCATGATGAGGTTTCCCATGCTTATCTTTAATTTTAAAATCTTGCAAAGAGCGGTTCCCAATGCTAATGCTACCCTTGTCAGGCACACCAAATCTACAATTAAGGCAAAGTTAAAACAACTGTATCTCTCTGTATTGTGAACTTGTGCTTCTATCCATATCTTCTTAACCGTGGCGGTGCGTATGTTGAATCATCGATCTTGGTATGTTGGTATTGATGACATAGACGTTTCTCCTTGCTCTTCAGTTTCCATCATAAATGCATTCATTGTTATCTCTGATTATATTGATCGTGCATGAACTCTTTGAGGCCTTCGGGAACCCAGCCGCATGCAATAATGGAGCTGCCTTCAAATCGCATTTACATGTTCCAATGTAAAAAATTGTTTCCAGAGATTTTACATACTCTGTAAATTGTTGGGTGTTGTTTCTTCTCTTGGTTTTGCTCTCTTTGATAATTTGGTCAAGCAATTTATTCAATTTATTACATACACTTTTTTTCAGTATTATTTTATACCAAGTTTTTCCTAAATTCCAATCACTTATCTTGTACTTCGAATAGTGACTGATTCAAGGGAAAACTTTTTTTATTCTGTTTTAGCACGTCTGCTTAAGTAAAAATAATATCTCAAGATACCCAGATGGGTTGGTAAATTAAGATCAGTCAAACCAGTAGGCACACCAAAACAGTAAACATCATGCATGCTAGTTGTTGGGATGTAGCTGTTTCCATCTTTGAGGTAATAAGAATGAAATGTACTGTAAAGTACACGCGTAGGGTCCTCGGTTGTTAAAAAGAACTCAGCTCTGGCTGCCAAAAGCGTCAACCAGAGTGTTTTAGCTCTGATTTTTAGTCAAATAATCGTGGATTCTGAGTACCCCCTTTTTGTCGGCACTCAATTTATGCGGAAACGCACACAATTTTCGTAAAGCCCAAATGCTCGGTCAAAATGCGATAATTCGATGTTTTGGAAATGTTGATTTTGATTTGTCCACATGTTGACCGTCATTTATGTCCTCACGACCACTTTGAAAACGTTGAAACCACTCGTGCACTCTGCTACGGGATAGGCAATCATCGCCATTAACTTGTTTCATCAATTGAAATGTTTCGGTAAAAATTTTACCAATTTTAAAACAAAAATTTTGATAAAGATAGCAGAATCTAACGCATCAGCTTACACATAGATGGCGGCAACTAGGCGCTTAGATTCAAAACAGATTTCTGTTTACTTTGGAACGCTCCTTGTATATGTTTACAGGTAATGACATTCTGTGGGCGTGGCAGTAGTTCGATTACGCCCATCTACGAACTCGTAATTTCTTTTCTACTAGGGAACCTGCATCGAGATATCGCGATATTTACTCGAGTTACAGTGTTCAGGGCGGACGCACAGACAGACAGTCATATGGATTTCAACTTTTTTCGTCATCTTGGCCATTTATATATATTATATACATACATATATATATAACCCTATTCTATCTCGCTGATTAGTTTTAGGAGAAACGCACAACCGTTAGGAGCGCAAAGCATTGTAGTCTGTAGCAACTTGTAGCAAATTATAAAAAAAAATAATGTGATATTTTTGTATACTCATTCCAATAAAAAAAATAATATTTTAAAATTACATACTTAATTTCAGAAATGTAATTTTAATTTTGTAATACTAAATTTTTGAATTGATTATTTTCCAACCCTAGTAAGAACAAAGAAAGCCAAAAAAATACAAATTTATTTTCCGTGAATTTTAAAATGATTGTCATATTTTTTCGTTCAAGACATGGGTGTTTTTGAACCCTTACAATATCTAAGAGTTATTAAATATCTCTTATATTAATGGCTCACATACAAGGTCTGTCGCAAAAGAAACTGGACTGTTAAAAAACAACAAAAAATTAATGTGTTTCAGAAGTTATATTTTTTTATTCAAAGTAGTTTCCTTGTGCTTCGAAACAGCGTTTAGCCCGGTCAATTAGCATTTCAAATGAGTTCATTTTTCGGAATGTTCTTGAGAATATCGGTCGTGAACCTGAACCTGAACCTGAAACCAGTGTCCTTTCATGGGCAAATGAAGTTTTCCAAATAGGTAAAAATCACAGGGTGCCAGATCAGGTGAGTAGGGTGCGTGATTAATGGTTAATATGAAGTTTTTTTCAAAAAATCAGTGACAAGAGGAGAGTCGTGGTGATTTTAGAGCTGACAATTTTTTGAAATGATAGAATTATCGGTTTGTTTTAAACGTTAGATTGAATTATGATTTTTACCGGTGGTTAAAGTTTTGTGGTGGTCCATTCGAAAGTCCACTTTTGGGCAACTTTTTCGAGCATTTCGGCCGGAATAGCCCGAATTTCTTCGGAAATGTTGTCTTCCAAAGCTGGAATAGTTGCTGGCTTATTTCTGTAGACTTTAGACTTGACGTAGCCCCACAAAAAATAGTCTAAAGGCGTTAACTCGCATGATCTTGGTGGCCAACCGCCCATGCATCCCGGAAAATGCACTGTTTGGTGTGGTTTGTACTGCCTGGTGAAATCATTGGACCGTATTTTCAAGTCAAAGATGCTGTTGGACGCAACGTTACTTGGTGAATGGCGATCGCTATCAAGTTCGATAAGTAACAATCTTTTGTGGCAAACTAAAAAGTTTGTTAGAATCGAACGGTTGACATCGCCATTCACAAGATGGCGTTACATCCAACACAGCTTTGCGAAAATATGGTCCATCGATTCCAACAGAGTACAAACCACACGCCAAACAGTGCATTTCAAGGTGATGGACCCGGCAAGTTGGCCACCAAGATCATGCGATTTAACGCCTTTAGACTATTTTTTGTGGGGCTACGTCAAGTCTAAAGTCTACAGAAATAAGCCAGCAACTATTCCAGCTTTGGAAGACAACATTTCCGAAGAAATTCGGGCAATTCCGGCCGAAATGCTCGAAAAAGTTGCCCAAAATTGGACTTTCCGAATGGACCACCTAAGACGCAGCCGCGGTCAACATTTAAATGAAATTATCTTCAAAAAGTAAATGTCATGAACCAATCTAACGTTTCAAATAAAGAACCGATGAGATTTTGCAAATTTTATGCGTTTTTTTTTTTTAAAAGTTATCATTGCTTCTCCTAAAAATCAATCTGATATTAATAAAAATCCAGTGTTTATTCTTTTCATACTCAGTTTTTCGTTTTCACGCTTTCATCGGCTGTGCTGGACTGGACAAATTCTCTTACTCAACTGGTGAAGTATGCAGTGTGCGAACACCTCCTTTCGGGACAGTTCTTCCTCCAAAAATTCACTCCAACATTTTCGGATTTATGATTAAGATATAAAAACATCTAATCAACTTCCAGCTACATTGACATGTCCATCATAGGATACTTTTAAATTTGGCAAATATATACAGCCAAAGCCTCCTTAAATGACTGCTAATAGCTAATTTATGGAAATAGTCCAAAATAAACGAAATCAGTGACATTTAAATGCATTGCACTGCCTTCAACAACAACACAAAAAAGTGTCATTTTATTCCGAAGGCAAAAAACGAAATCAATTAAATTGTCTATGTTATATTACAGTTATCTATTATAAGCGAAAAAGTTGACAAATCCTCCGAACATTTCATCCTTACAGGCCATTAACGAGCGCAGCGCTCAACATTTCAATTTCAATTATTGCTACAACCTTTGTGCTGCTATTGTTGTTGCCTTTACACTTCCAACACATGCGGCTAAGCAAGTGCATTACTACGTACCTATATATATGTATGTGTGTGAGCTTTGTGAAAAAATAAAGCAGGACTAGTAAATAGGCGTACAATTCAAATTTAAATGATTTCCATTCACTCGTAGCCTTCGTCCTTCAATCAATTCCCCCGAGGTAGGCATTACAATTTTTCAAACCATTTTCCATTTACTATATTTCTATTTGCAATTTGCCAGCAAACACTTTGTATTCGACAATTTTTTTGCTTTTTTGTTGTTGCCGTTGTTGTTTGTCGCTGCAATGCAAGTAAATCCATTTGACATTTCAATACATCAAAGTTTTCGCATGCAAGCCAAAGGATGGTAAATCGAGCGCGATAGCGGAGGTGAGGAGCAAGAGTAAGAGAGAAAGTGTTGGTAGGGCTGTCGGTGGGAGGAAAGGCGTTTGCTGAATTTAATTTAGAACCTTCGGAGTTTTAGTTCCTAGTTTTCTTTCTCTGCACTCATAGGCAAGCATGACTTGTCCAGCACTGAGCAATAGCTGTCGGTGCAATAAAAATAATAACAGCACAACAAACACGAAATCAACATTTTTTGGGAATATCCGTTGGTGATGGTAGAAATCGCTGCACGGTCTCTTAATTCTATCAACCTTTGAAGTAGGTGTTTTTGTTGCTGCTGCTAAAGTTTTCATTGGATTTATTTTTGACATTTGACAGTTCGTTGGTGGGACTATACTGGGAGAAAAAACGCGGTATAAGAAAATTGTGTAGATTTCAACTTTGCAGATTATGACACAGAAATATATTAAAATATATAATAATATTAAAGAATATATTAAGATAAATAAAGAATATATTAAGATAAATATATTATTGTTTATATATTAAGCCCTCAGTAAAACAAACACTCGAAAAAATCATAGTCACATTTGGTTAAAACAACACTCAAATCACACCAAAAAAGCTTCTCTAAACCTGACGCTGTCACTTGTAAGAGGTTGCTTAAGTACCTGGCTGCACCGCCCGCTGGTGCGACTATCTCACGGAAATTAATATAAACGTGTATTATATTCTCGTAGACGTCTATTATCAAACCTTGTTGAATTGGATTTATGTAGTATGTATATTTTGATTTGATCTAGTGAAATCAAAGGATGAAGCTCGTTATAGGTTAATTGAAATATCCTCGGCCTACCATAAGAAAAGGCATTTCTTTGACACAATTTTTATTCAACAAGATTCCCTTCAACTGTGAAATCCACTAATTTTTCAATAACATATTTGTAGAACCACTTATCCTTTGCTTCAAAATGGGCCTCAGTTTCGGTAACCTCTTCATTCAAGGAAAATTGTTTCCCAGCGAGCATTCTTATAAGACCTGAGAACAGGAAATAATCGCTGGGGACCAGATCTGGAGAATACGATGGATGCAAAAGCAATTTGAAGCTCAGTTCATGGATTTTTACCATTGTTTTCACCGACTTTGACAAGATGCTTGGCTTGGTGAAATGGCAATTCTTTTTTCTCCAAATATGGCCATTTTTCGGCGATTTCGTCCTTTCAACGCTCCAAAAGCGCTATATGAAGTCGCTGTTGTTGGTTCTTTATTTTTCAAGGTAGTCAATAAAAATTATGCCATACGTATACCAAAATACTGATGCCATAACCTTGCCAGCCGACTTTTGCGTTGTTCCACGCTTTGGAGTGGGTTCATCGTGTCTAGTTCATTCGGTCAACTGTCCATTGCACTTCGGAGTGAAATGATGAAGCCATGCTTCCATCCATTGTCACATAACGCAGTAAAACTCGGCTTTATTACCCGTGAACATCGCCAAAACTTGCTCTGAATCATCGCTTTTTTAGTCAAAAGTGAGATTGCGCGGCAACTACTTTGCAGAGAGCTTTTTCTTACACAAATAGACAAGAATGATATAATATACACATTCAGTTGATATCTGTAGATCACCAGTTATCTCGAACAACTTCACTTTACGGCCTTCCAAAATTATTTTGTGGTTTTTTTCGATGTTTTTGGCAGTATTTACCACTGAGTTCACCGTCTTCGGTGCTCATTTCACCACGTCTAAACTTATCATATCAATTGTGGATTGTTTGTTTTTCCTGGGACAGTGCCTGGAAACTCGTCATCAAGCCAAATTCTTGTTTCAACAGTACGTGTTTTGTCCTCAAAAAGCAACATTTTAGCCACCTGAAACTCGAAGACGAAAACTTTATTCGTAATACTTAAAAATGAGGAATTATCGAAAACAAAACTTTGTAGCTTGAGAAACTATTGGTAACTATTGGTACTGTACATTCTTTGGCTTTCTTTGACAAACTTCTTAGTAAACTAAGAGAGGCTTCTTCAAAACTTTAGCCGTGTATTGCAGAGCTCGTGGATTAGTACTTAAAACTTGAAAATTATATGCGAGTATGCCAAGTTGCCTGTGGCCAGCGATAAACTCCGCTTCTGTGATATGAGCATCTTTCGGGCCAAAGCCGAAATATGCTGTGCTCCTGCACTTTTTTCTTTTCGAATTTGTTGATGTTTTTATGGAGCAATTGATTTTTGATGTAATAAATGCAAATAGAAATTGAGGCAGGGATCAACAATAACAATAACAATGCCAGTTACAAAATTAAAAGTACTAAACAACCGCATAGAGTCTCAGTCAGAGCGATGGCAGCCAATCCCGTGGTGTGGGTAGTGCGGGGCGAAGGCAAATTGTAATGAAAAGAACGAAATTGAATGACTGAATGATTGAATGAGCTAAGCTGAGCGACTGGAGGCGCACTCGCAGCAATTGATGAGAGGGGGGAGTAAATGAATGGCTGGGCGGGCGGTTGCCGCCGACAGAGTGATTGGGTTGGTCGAAGCGTACGGTTGATTCGAATGGTTCGTTGGTACGCCAGATGAATGAATTTCGCGTTCAATGGTATTGTGACAAATTTTACAAAAACCGGCATCCTCAGGAGAGTTGAGAACGTGTACGTACATGTGAGAGGCGGGGGGTGACGCGATGTGTTGTGCAGAGCGTGAAGGCGAAAACAATTTAGTGTGGCCCATTACGTTCGCCCTGCTCTTACCATCTAACATCATGGCATCTGGATACCGTTGGATAACTTGGTGTTCATGCTATCGGTGGATGGATGTGCGGTTGACTCGAGTTGGTACATTGCCATTTTTGGCGATGTTCGCCGCTCTCTTTGTGTTGCATTTTTTATTGTTGGCAATTTGTATGGGAATGGTAATTGAATGAAATTATTTGTGCTACAACTAAAAATAAATTTGTTTATTTTGATTACTTTCTTCTACACAACGCCCTTTATAACAATCGTGTGAAGTCAATGCGTGCGTTTTGAGATTTTTGTTTGTACGTGAAACTGATGGCTTATTAAGTCGCGATGAATATATCTAGATTAGACTTTTGCCTTGCTTCAAAATTTGCAATCAAATTCGTTTAAAAAAGCTTAATTAACTTGGACCGGCAAGGATTTGCTTTTATATTAAATTTAGTGTTACGACTTATGGTCAAAATAATCGATCTATTGATCGGACTAATCTTGAGGTCCAGCAATCGACCAATCGACAATAGACCACGTCCAGCACGCAGTGAAGAAAATAAAGGAGCCGTAGCTAAGTGTGTGCACGAAGATCGTGGTGAGTCTCTTCGACGTCGTTCGCAGCAACTCGGACTGACGTATGGAACGACTTGGCGCATTTGCAGTCGAGATCTTAAATTGAAAGCGTACAAAATACAGCTTGTACAAGAACTGAAGCCGCTCGACTTTCCCAAGAGACATCGCTACGCTTCAAAAGTTCCAAAGAGATCCGAAGTTTTCGAGCCAACTTTTGTTCAACGGTGAGGCGCATTTCTGGCTTCTGGATAAGAAGTAAAATTTATGCATTTAAGCCGAAGAAAAACCTAAAGAGATATCAAGCCAATACCAACCTGTCGAGGTATGTAAAATCTAAAGCCTATCCTTGGAGCAAAACATCACTTGTGTCATTCGTCAGTTATCAGTCGAAATGCTAGAACGGTCATCGAAAATTGGACTCAACTGATGGACTTTCTGCGAAGAGGGTGTAGCCAACATTTGAAAGAGTTAATCTTCAAAAAATAAATGAAAAAAATTTTCTTTTCAAATTGTCTGTGTTTATTCTTTAAGCAAGTAGGAAACCTCGAAAAGGATCTCTCTTTATATTCATGGCGTAAGTGAATTATTATAACACTGTTCAATATATTCCGAATATGCGTTGGAGAACTGTTTGGGATTTTCTTTATTACGTTAATTTAAATAAAACTTAAGTTTATGGTAATCGTACTCCAGCTAGGGGAATGTACTAAACGTGATTTGCACGATTTAGTACTAATTTTGGCTTTGAAGACGAGAACATTCTTGGCAGCCAAAAAAGGTTGAAGATGAGGAACTGGAAGCATTACTCGATAAAGTTAGTTGCCAAATATTAGAAGAGATTGTATGATCTTTGTGAGTCATTCAAGAGGGAATCTCAAAACGTTTAAGTTAGCTGGATGTATTAAAAAATATAAAAATTAAATGAATTGAAGCTAAGAGATAAGACATTAAACGTGAATCTCCAACCGTTGTCATAAACGTTTTGCGGTCGAGAGATATTAATTGAGAGGGACGACATATATTTTGCAGAATAAAGTAAATATTTTAATATTATGAAGAGAGTCTTAATATTTTTGCTCATAGTAGTAAATCTACCGACGCTCACTAGTCGTAGGGAAAGCTCGCTATAATATTCGTAGTGAAACTACTGATTGGTTCAGATTTAATTTCCGGATTGTTTATCGAACCTTAATGAGAAGATCGTGTAGATTAAATTTTGAACTAAAAGACCTATTCGCCGCATTTAATTCTCTCATGATGCACTGAAATCGAAAGAAGCAAAATCTTCAGATTCGACGTAACTGAGCGTGCTTTTCAAAGTTTACATTCATGCGGCATTTTAATTTGGTTGACGTAGCTGTGGTTTCCTTATTATAATCAGAAACTATGATATGGCACTAGTTATAACCCTCTGGAGCAGATCTGGCGAAAATGTCCTGAGCAATGGCTACGCGACGTTGCTTTTGTTCGAAAATGAGCAATTTTGGCACACAAATTAAGAACGAACTAAAACGTTATCAAGAAAAAAAGCTGTCAAAAATAACTACGTATTCAAAATGCACGACCTTGTCAGTATTAGTAAGGGGTATAAATACCTAACGCAACAAAATAGTTGAAAATCAAAATTCAAACTTCGGAATACTTTATGTTTAAACCTCGTACATATGGTATATGTTTAGTAGGGTCTCCGACGTTTCCTAATGACTCTTGAGTTAATTAAATGTATGTTTTTAATTTCAAATCTTAAATATTTAATTTTTTTTGTGTTTGTGCAGCTGAGCAGTTTTAGATCTCGATGCTTAAAAACTTCCGTTTCATTCATCACTCGATTATTTCCAAATTTTTGTTAACTGCGCCACTCTCGACGAAATCAGAAACCTGCTTAAGTTAGGTGCTTCTATCTCCATGCTAATTACTTTGTTTGATGAGTTTGCGTGCGTATAAGCCTAAGAGAATACCGGGATAAGTAATTTCACTTGGGTGAAGCTTGCTTACCTGTACCATTTAGGTATTTGTAACATGCCTGTGCTTCCGCTTATTTATTCCAATTGGTTGTAATTTTTAACGATTGTTAATTACTTCTTTAATATTTTTGAAGCTCTAACGATCCATTCGTCACCGACTATTAATTTTGGTTAATCGCCGGATGTTAATACATTTTTTCTTGTTGAAATACTCAATGTATTTAAAGGGTTTTTCAATAGGGACGCTAAAGAAGACCAATAGGGGCAGCAAACGACGCCATATTTTTTCCCAATCTTTTGACATTTCTCTTCAGTAAAGTTTGTCATTTCATCATGGATAGATATACGATCTAATAACGAGTCGAAATTATTAAAATTTACTACCGAAATTTAATTCGTGCGTACTCCATGAGTCACAATTGCATCCCGAAAAAATTACGGTTTGATGCGGTTTATTAGGCGACTTCATTGGGCCGTACTTCTTCCGTGATGATATGCACTTGGACAATATGTGGTTCCAACAGAACGGCGTCACAGGCCGCTTCGGTCGTGCGATTTGACGCCACTGAACTATTTGCTGTGGGGCTACGACAAGTCTAAGGTCTATGACAACAAGCCAGCGACGATTGATGAACTTCGTACGAATATCGAACGTGAAATTGCAGCAGTATCTGTCGCAAATTAGGTTCAGCCTCTGGATTTCTGCAAACGTGCCATGGCCACATCGCAAAAGAAATCGAGTTTCATACAAAATGCCATCGAATGTACTTTCACAGGAATAAAGAAGCCGTTTTTGTTTAATTAAAAAAAAAAACTTTTGCTGCTCTTTTATTCAAAACCAGTAATATGTTTGTAGAGTCTCCGTCGTTTCCTATTGGGTCTTGCAAACTTAATTTACTCTTTTCAAGGTATTGAGACTTAACTTCAAAGCTTAGGTGTTACTTTTTGTTCGTGCATAGAGCAGTTCTTTCCATATTTTTGTTAACTGCAAGCGTGCTTAAGTTAGATGCTTCTGACTCCATGGAAATTGCTTTGTTTGATGCTTAATATTTTTGAAGCTCTAACCATATTTGTAGTTATATGACACCGATTATTAAGG
This sequence comes from Bactrocera tryoni, assembly GCF_016617805.1. Taxonomy (NCBI): domain Eukaryota; kingdom Metazoa; phylum Arthropoda; class Insecta; order Diptera; family Tephritidae; genus Bactrocera; species Bactrocera tryoni. Next base: position 32,995,825 of record NC_052500.1, on the reverse strand, counting down.
GTCCTGCTTGTTTAAATATTCGATGTATATATTAGGGCTAGAAGTTATCCTGATATTCTGCTTTGAGGTTTTTAGAATTTATCGATCGCTCATTAGATCGTAATTTTTATAAGTAAGGCTCGAAGGTGTGAGAAACTCGAAAAGTAAACATTATATAATTTAATATCTCTATATCTTTTACCTCAAGAAATTTGAACCTCTCTCTGCTCGAATGCTTTTCTAATCTCAAAAGTGTTTCCATTTAATTGTTCTACAGTGTCATGCCTTCCACCCACCGCGAATCGGTGCGTTAGTCTTATTTTATTTTCTTAGAAGAAAGCAGACATCTTAGCTACATTTTTCGACTATTTCGGAAAGACACCTTCCTCATCTTAAATTACTCTGAACAAATTGAAAATTATTGCTCAGGAAGTAAATATTAATTTTCTATTTCGTGCTTCATCCTTGGAGATTTTCATTTGCGAATTTAATTGAATTTTACTTAAGGTCATTGCCACCTGCTGTTGGGTAACCTATAAAATACGGTGACTTATAGCCACTTACCACCGGCGACAGACTCATAGAACTCTATTAATTTGTTGATTTTCGGCCAATAAAAATCCCTTTCCGTCCCAATCGCTTCACTATTCGCATGTGGGTAATTATCAAAGTAACGCTCTCTAACAGTAATCAGCCATAAATTTTTGGCTGTCATTGCCAATGCCGCCATTTAAGGAGCTACGCGCTGGTTAACTGTGTGTGTGAGCATTGCAGCATATACATAGAGGCGACTGCTTGAGTTAACGGTGCTGGTGCTCTGCCTTGCCTGTGGACTGTCAGTAGTGCATGTTTGCATGTATTTGTATAAGTGCGTGAGTGTGAGCACTACAAGGCTCTGCCATTGATGGCTGCAGTAAGCATCCTAACTCCAGGTGGTATTTTACTCGCGACCAAAGGTACACACAACGCTCGTTACACATTTGGAGTTGCCAACAGCAACAATGAAAACAACAACAACCAACAAATAAATCGCACATTTGTAATGGTGCGAAAAAATAAATTACGCTGTCAACCAGCGACCTAAGTACCCGATACAACAACAGCAACAACAACTACATGAAAAACTACAACAAATTGTAATTGTAATGGCACAGCCACATCGACAGCAGTCGCCACAAAAGCTAGTGTGAACACCGCTCCATGTTGCATGCAACATTTGGCTTACATGTGTAGCTACTTAACTGTGGCAACAACATAGCAAAGGAAAGTGCTTCAAAAGCTGACACAAAACAAGCCAGCACAATCCACCGGAGGCAGAACATTTGGCAGCGACAATAGAACGGTCAGCGTGTATGCGCTCCCCGGTCTCTCCGCATAGCTTACCATGGCCATGCAACGCGGCGCACAAGCAACGAGTGGCGACCAATCTGCCATAAATAAAGGATAACAATTTGTAAGGATCAACAAGTGGGTAACTAAATCAACGGCCAACTACAACTTGCTTGGCTGCTGCCCAACGGTGAGCGTGTTCGTGTGAGTGTGTGCCAGTCCTGGCCATTACGTTGGTGCTGCCACATAAGTATGTAATGCCTCGTATGTGTTAAGTTGAGCTGGAAGTGGGGACTGTTTAGTGGCTGAACAGGCGTAGTTCCGAACGTTTAACAGGCTTTGTGGCATTATTGCGGTACCATCGACTATTGTGTCGCGCAGCAGGTGCGATAAAGCAAAGAAGGACATTCTCTTGGAGAAATGTGAGTTCTCCCAGTAGTAGGTGTGTGACGTAAATGAAATAATATTAAGTTTAGACTGGTTTCGAAACATACAAGTGTTCAAAGCACCTCAACCTAGTTAGATTAGATTAGACTAGATTTATAGATGAGGAATGCACTGCGACCTTAGGTCTATTGTGCCCTCTCCTAAATCACAAAGATTCACTTAGCCCCAGCACATTGATAAATTCCAATATTCTTCCGGGTGCTAGTGAGGCGATGTGATCCGTATCCGGAAACATGGATCCAAGGGCCTTGAACCTGCGTCAGCAGACTGCTGTGCAGTCGATCAGCAGGTGTTCCGGTTTTTCAGGCTTCATGTCGCAGTACCGGCAGTTAGCGCAAGAGGATGGGCCCATGTTATACAAATGCCTATTCAGCTTGCAGTGGCCGGTATAAAATGCGACCAGTGACCTGAGTTTATTCCTGGGGAGGTTAATTACAACTTTGAACCTGCTCAAGTTGTACCCTCTAATTAGCAACTTGGCATGTCGCATGCCGTGTGTTCGTTGCCAATGCTCTTCCCTGCCTGGGTTCGGGTCTTACCATTTTGGTACAGTCTGTGGAGCGGGCGAGCTCATCAGCCAGTTCGTTACCAGCTATTCCTCTGTGACCTGGCACCCAGATTAGGTGCACCTGTTTTCTTTCCGCAAGGCTGTTCAGCCGTTCTCTGCACTCCTGCACTAGTAGCGATTTGAACTCGTAGGAGGAGATCGCTTTTAGTGCCCCTTAATTATCGCTGAGTATGGTTATCCGCTTATTGCGATAGTTGCGATGGAGGTTTATCTCTATGCACCGACTTATGGGAAAGACTTCTGCCTGGAAAATGCTCGGAAACCCTCCCATGGGTATGGAGAGCTTGGTGCGTGGACCCGCGATCCCTGCTCCGATTCCCTCCGACATTTTCGAGCCGTCGGTGTACCACCTCAACTTACTATTCCTCAGCATCAGCTCAAGACTGGAGTAGTTCCACTCATCCTCGCTTCCGAGGGTGACCTTAAACTTCTTAGTGAAGTTAACTGTTTTGGTAGTGCTGTCCTTCGGGAGGAGGGCTCATGGTATATTGCCACTTATCTTTTCCATCCTCTGGGACGAGATTACCTTACCTTTGCCACACCCCTCTGCCGTTATTTGCCGAAGTGTGTGCTTGGCTACTTGACCGGTAACCAAGTGAAGCAGTGTAAGTTCAAGTAGGACCTCCAGAGCTACCGTTGGACAGATGCGCATTGCGCCCGTCATGCAGACACAGGCTAGCCGCTGTAGCTTCGATAGTTTGATCCCTACCGTAGTCTGCGACGCTATTGAGGCCCAGGCCATCGCTCCGTACATGATTATCGGTCGCACTATCATGGTGTACAACCACTTAACGATCCTTGGACAGCTCCAGGACTTTCCCGCCAGCCGACTGCATACCAAAAATGCTTTTGTTGCTTTTACCAAGGTCAGGTCTACATGCTGCTTCCACCGCAAAGTAGAATCCAGCGTAAGACCGAGGTATTTGACTTTGTTGGTCATCTCTATCTCTCTACCCTCAAGTGTGAGATTCCTGAGACCGGGTAGGGACCTGCGTCTCGTGAACGGGACTACGGTCGTCTTGGAGGGGTTGATTTTCAGCGCTTTTGACCTTATTTCATGGTCTAGGATCTTCTCCATGGTTTTTAGTAGGAAATACGTTAGACTGATTGGCCTGAAGGACTTCGCCAGTGAGTAGTCTTTGCTTCCTACTTTGGGTATGAAGATCACTTGTTGTACTCTGTTGTACCAACCTGGAAGGTTGGGCTTAACGAGAAACCATTGGAGCTTGCGTGGTCGCAAGTTCATTCAAGAGCTTATAAGTTTTCCAACCTCAGCTTAACTGGCATTTTCTAAACATTGCGCTACCAGTGTCCACGTAGTAAGATTCTAAATATTTCTCGCCTATGTTTGAATAACGCTAAAAGCTCTCAGTTCAAACACCGTTATACAAGTACATTCCGGTAATTTAGTGAGAAAAGAAATAAAATGCCTAAGCAGATATTTGATAACTAATATACCGTACTAACTAAAGAAACCGTTTTTAATAATAATTTAGAATTTTCTCAAAATTTATACAACTTTCGACACGAGAGGTTTTTTATGTTCTTGCTACCGCACTATTATAGGGTATTTTAGACAAAAGTGGCTGCAGTAGTAGGAAACTTACTACTCCGAAATGCTGCTTCTTTTAGAGAGAGTAGGCTACACTTACTCTACTTACATCGAAATTAAATTGGATCTCCGTCTTTAGCTTGCGTTCTATTACTGGACTTATGGACCTCCCGTGTGTTCAGTAAGGTGGGTGGCGAGCAGCCTCTGCGTGACTGCGTGCTCCTTCTAGTTTATAATGGAACGTAAGGAACTACGGAACTACTTGCCCTTAGCAAAGCTCATCTTGCCGCAATTTTACGAGTCATTACCGATCAATATATGATAGATATACTATACATGTGGTAAGGTTAATATACAACGACAATTTTCAAAGTTGCTTGGGAGAAGGTGAGGTAGAAACCCCAGACACTTTCTCCTCCATTGTCCAGGAAGACTAACGTTCACGCTTCTAGTCAGTTATACCTTCGGCGAACCAGAAGAAAAAGCCGAAACTGGCATTTACAATCTATCAACTTTTAATATAAATTGTATATCTGCGAACGGAGTCATGTGTAGAAGTTCACGTAAGTGAGGAAAGTTGTCTGAGCGCCATTCACTTCAAAGAGGCCAGAAACGATTCTTTACATATGTCTCAGGCAGCTCACGACTTCCGGCCTAACTTCCGGAGACTAAGTATACTCCCTCCCCAGAATTGTAAGCTGAGCTTGGGCCCCGGTACTGAAATAACGCCTCCGATTAAAAAGAAAAAAACAGTCTCGGATGGGAGACCTCACTTTTGACTGACCGTCAAATACCCTTGCAGAACCCCCAAAGGTGATTTATTGACTTACACCCAGAGTATACTGAAATTATGGAGGGAACACATCTCATCGCAGCATGCTAAATGGCAGTAAAATCATAACATCAGGAGATGGCGAACCCGATTTCCCAATCAATGACGATGGAACAGACTTTCCTTTGCCTGACCATGAAGAACATCCAATAGCAATTTCCCGCCTGAAGAACAACAAAGCTGAGTTATTCAAACACGGCGGCAAAGAATTGATAAGGAACATGCATCAGCTTCTTTGTAAAATATGGTCGGACGAAATCATGCCCAACGATTGGAATTTAAGGGTGCTCTGACCAATCCACAAAAAGAAAAACCCCACAAACAAACAGTCGTTGCACTCGCGACTTGGCTCGTCGTAGCTAATTTCGTTTATCTTACAACCAGTATTAACAACAGCAACAATGTCAACCTTGAAATCCAAAGCAGAATAACTCTTGCCACAAGTGCTATCTTGGACTGAGTAGGCAATTGAGAAGTAAAGTCCTACTTCAACGAACAAAGACCAAACTCTATAAGCCATTCATTATTCCTGCTATATGGTGCAGAGGCATGAATGATGACCATATCTGATGAGTCGGCCTTAGGAGTTTTCAAGAGAAAGGTTCTGCGGAAAATGCGAAGCAGGGAAAGAGGAAGACCTCCACTCCGTTAGAAAGACTAGGTGGAGAAGGACCTGGCTGCACTTGGAATCTCCAATTGACGCCAAGCAGCGAAAAAGAAGAACGACTGACGCGCTGTTGTATACTCAGCTATAACCGCGTAAGCGCTGTCTACGTCAATAGAGAAGAAGAAGATATCCACAAATTTCTTTTACTGTGTTCGTAGGTATTTATGAAACTGTTGGGATATGTTTTGTGTTTTGGATTTAAAAAATATAATTCAACCTGAATTTTTATCAAAATTACAAGCGTCAAAAGTTCGGACGGGAGTGATTAAGGTTTTAGTATTCTGAACTACTTCCTACTTGATATACACTCGAGTACACAATAGGACGAGGTTATGAGAGGAAATCAAAGCTTTCAATATTATTTTATGTTGGGATAGTTCTCATAGTAATCGATCATCAAGGAGATCATCGTAACTGTGGAAATCAGCTCGTTTCAACATCAAGCGGTTTGTTTTTATTACACTCTTTGTTAAAGTGCTAGCAGGAAATATATGGGTTTTTGTTATAAGTGGGTCATGAACATAATGGTGATGATCTCACAAATGGTGGTTGATTATATATTTCATATATGGTATGGCATGCGCAACAAAGATAAATAAAGGTACCGTCCTTAATTATGAACCGTTTGAGTAGTCAATTTAGAAATTTAATGATTTACTAAAAGAGTTTCAATGGTTACTTACGTTCACCCTTATTGACTTTGGGGGATTAATTGTTATTGATGCCGATGAGGAATATAGTTTTCGAGTACAGGAGCTTAGAGTACAGAAATTAGTTCTTTTCGAATATGTAACAACAACAAACAGCAAGTTTCTGCGAAAAAAAACATTGCGGTGAACATGGATCTTTTTCCAGGTTAAATTTTTGTGCGCCTAACAACCGCCAAGTTTCATCAAGCGCCTGTCAAAGGTAGTAATGGTGCTGGCGACAGGTAAAAATTAGATTACATTTTCTTTTATCTACTTGTTTACATTTCACAGATATGCACTCGCCTCATGCCCGCCTCACTGGAAGGTCACACAGCCACCAGCTTTGCTGCTTTCAAGTTTTTCTCAGCCATAAAAGGCGATAAAATACGGCAGGTAAGCAGCTGCTCTTAGCAGCTTTTTAGTATATTGGTTGTAGGCAAAAAGCGTTACGGCTACTTGCTTGCGGTTGTCACCGTAGACGTGGCCAAGCTGCTGTGACATCTCAGTCGCAGTCGCTTGCCCAGATACTAATGTGATTTGCTATTTTGCGCAGCAGACGGACAGGTTGTGCGCTAAGAAGACAGCGTTGAAAGACACACAGCAAATCTTTTGACATACATGTATGTATGTATGTGCAACCAAAAAGGTCTAACCGACGCAAATTTACATGCTTCCTTACATGACAGATACTTATACATCTCAGAGGAACGACAAATTGAGGTCATCCGGCTCGCCTGAAGACGCCACGGCGCAGATTCGGCGAACACTAGGCGACATCATGTTGTCTGTTTAGCTTGAATTATTGCCGCACCTAAGCAAATTTGTCATTTGTGTTGGTGAAAAATTGTGTGGCGCACCGCTGACAGCGTTGAAGCAAAAGGCAGCGCATATGCGATGGCTGCGAAGGTAAACTAGAAGAACCGTTGTACAGCTGTTACGCTTAGAAAAGTTTTATTGAGAAAAACTTTTTGCTTATAATTGCGACAATGTGTGCGACTTGCGTAGCCAAGTTGAGCGAAAATCTCAACTTGGACAATAAGTTAGCATACCTGTAGGCGCACAGACGCAATGAATTCCCCAAGCTGGCAGCATTTTTAAATTTTCAAAGAAAAACTTTTTGGCAACAATTAAATTAGATTAAATGCTGAGGCAGCGGCAAGCTCTATCTCCACACACACACACCTAGACACCCACAGCTAAATTAAAGTGATGTCGACATGACGGTCTTCCGTGGTGAACATTTCCACATTTGCATGAGCCGCCTGTTGTTGAGCCAAAGTTTTGATTGACACACGTGTGCGGTATGGTCTGCGTGCTTGAGCTGATGGAAACATGAGTTCGCCTGTCGGAATGCGGTGTAAACATGAAAATAAATTGAGTTTTCGTAAACAATCACTGAGATAAATCAATAAAGATTAGGTTAAATTGTTAGTCTAAAGTGAAAGTTAAGAAAGTATAATTCTCTTTAGAGAGTTTGGAAATAAATATATTTTCTAAACTAAATTTGTTATTGTTGCATTAAATTGCTACCGATGTAAATGTCTGTGGGTTGTAACAAATAAATTATTACACTGAACTTGTTTCAAATTCAATTTAAAATCCGTTACTGATATAGTGCAACAGCAAATACAAATTTGTTTGGAATAATAACTGTAGCAAGTTTCCTATGGTTTCATAAGATGGTGAACTAGTTACTCAACGATGCCTAAGTATATACATACAAGTACTTGTACATATATAAGTATCAGCGGAATAGTGCCGAGGTTAGTTTGGCAGGGTGACGCTTTAACTCAAAATAATGTGTGGCATCTAGTATTGAATACAGAAATCTTAGAAATTAAATAATATCTACATGTACGTGCTTGAGGTGCTTAAAACTTCGGTAGTATATAATAAAGTTAATTTTGGCTCCATTGAAGCTCAGTCTGATTCAAATTCTGGATGGAGATATGAGTTGAAAGCCTGTGGGCGGGTGGTCTATCCGTCAGTCTGTGCAAGCTGTAACTTGAATGAAAATTGAAACTTTGTACCAGTGTTCCTTGTTCAAGTCTAGTGGACGGTATTATAGATGGGCGTAATCGAATTTGTAGTAGGTCACCTTACAACTCAAATTGTTTAAATCGGAGCAGCCTGACTTTTTACTGTAAAAATTCGACAATTCGACTACTGAAATTCGAAGAAATAATTTTTATTACAAAAGTATAGCGTTGTGCTAAAAGTAGGTAAAATCGAGCCAATATTTCCCGTGGCTCTAATAAACCTAACTTAAATATTTTCAAATATCTGATTAACTGCATAACGACTATATCGAGCAATATGCAAGATATCTTAATCAAATTCAGTAAAAACTCTGTCTTGTAACAGTGCATTCTCGTGCCTAAAATGTCTAAAATCGAGTGAACACTTTTCCTAACTCTAATAGATGGATGAAACATGAGCTTATATTTCGGGATTCAAGAATAAAAACAAATTTTAATCAACGAATTCGCTTTATTGATGTTCAGAATATTCTCCATTAAGATCGATGCACTTTTACAAGCGCTTGAACTAATTGTCGAAGTACTCGTTTTTGTACCGCCTCTGCAGGTTACGCAAAACGTTCAGGACTTAGTTCATCTTTTACGAACGGGAATAAATAGAAGTTACATATTCGTTGCCAAGTCAGTTGTTTAATTTTTTTGGTGAAGGGTGATCCGTTTTCGGCGGTTGGTTTCCTGATTTCTTGAAAGACAACCGGCAAATGGATGTATAACACTCAGAATTTACTATTTCGCGTTGTTCCAGTATTATGGTGACGACATATCCGGTTTTTCCAAAAAAAAAACAATCATTTGCTTCGAAGTGCTTCGGGCGCGAACAACTTTTATTAGATTCGGCTCATCTTGAAACACTCAAACAAGTAATCTACGATTAATTACCTGTTACGTTTCATAAAGGTGTGTCGAAGCACTGCCATTGTTTTTTTACATTTATCTCTACCAATTGACGTGAGCCTTTTTTAGAGCGATTGACATTGTGTGGGATCCAAGGTGAAAAATCAAAAATCAATCAATCTCACGATAGGTCACTTGATGATCTTGCAGTTTCCGCATAGCATCAATAGTTTCCGAAACAACAACTGATTTTGAATGATCTTGCCGAACTTCATCTAGGAGTGATCTACGACCTCGATTGAATTCATTATACCACCGATAAAAACTGGTCCTTTATGGAGCTCCATTGTCACAAGTTTAATTAAGTACATCGATGCATTGTTGCTGGGTTACTGCTCGCGCGAAATCTTTAATTTAATTCCATTTATTGGCTGAAATGAATATTTTAAGTTACTAGAAGGAACACAAGGTGAGCTCTTGCGTCAAAACAAAACAACTGGGGTTGTCAAATCCTTAAATACAAAAGGCAACCTACATATATTGAACAGTTTGTGAGCTGTTTTAATGAAATTTATAGGGTACTAATTTCTTGATATGTCGTAATATCGAAAATGAATAAAATTGGATAAATTCTACCTTACCTTATTTATATACCTTATAATTGGTGATCCAATGTTTTTTTGGTTCAGTATTGTTTGGCATTTCATTATAGAAAGACTAACGCCAGAACAACGTTTACATATCGTTCAACTTATGGTCAACATAATCGGCCTACTAAGCATACTATTCACACCACCATCACTAATCTTCAGATCCAGCAATTATTATTGGATAATATTCGGCTGAATAGATCACGTCCAGCACTCAGTGAAGAAAATATAGCAGCCGTAGCTGAGAGTATACTCGAAGACCGTGGAGAGTCGACTCGGCGCAGTTCGCAGCAACACGGACTGACGTATGGAACGACTTGGCGCATTTTACGTCGACGTCTTAAATTGAAAGCGTAAAAAATACAGCTTGGGCAAGAACTGAATCCGCTTGACCTCGCCAAGTGATTTTGCTTTGCTCTATGGGCTCTTGAAAAGTTCCAAAAATATCTTACGTTTACGAGCAATATTTTGTTCGCTGATGAGGTTTATTTATGGCTCAGTGGTTATGTGAACAAGCAAAATTGCCGCATTTGGGACGAAGAGCAACCTGAAAAGACTCAAGACCTGCCATTTCATCCAGAGGAAACAACGATTTGGTGTGGTTTGTGGGTCGGTCCACATTTCTTCAAAAATGATGCTGGTGAGAAAGTAACCGTCAATGGCGACCCTTATCGCGCCATGATAACCGACTATTTGATGCCTGAAATTTATGCTCGTTGGCTTTATACATTATAAATCGGTATCTCCGAGGAAGCTTTTTGGATCGAGTCACTGTAGTACATGACTGCCATGAGGCTTTTGTACTTGTGAAGGTTATTATAGTTAACGCTTCTTTTTGGTTTTTGATAATATTTATATTTCCAAAGCACTGGTTACAAAAAAATTATATTTTTGTACAAATTATTCATTCAATTCAGATTTTCCTCAATAGTGCAGGAATTTTTATGTGTGATTCTACTTTGCTTATGGATTAGATAAAACCTCCTTAGTATTCTAGAGGTTGAAGTTATGTACATTTTGCCTCTTAGGTAGCAACCCAAATCGGATTTTAAAGAATCGCCATCGATAATTTTATACGAAAGTTATATGAAACAAAAATCTCAAATAACTTAATAAACAAAATGACTCACTTTGTGACACGAAATCCAAATCTGGGTTTTAAAATACGTGTACATAAAATTGGAAACCACTCAGCAGATGTTTTTTTGCAAATTGTCACACAGGAAATACTTACACACGGGTCAGTGGCAGAGTGCTTTTGGCCAAACAAAGCATGTGGGTGAAGAGCGGTTATAAAATTCGTACTTGTAAGCACATAATGCAGATCAGTGTGATAAAATGTTGGCTTTCGGGTATATATTTCGACATAAGTAAGTGTGTGTACACACATAAGTGTAAGTAATAAATACACAGCCACTACGCACACACAGATGTTGCAGGACGGGTGTGAAAGGAATTTCGAGAATATCAATTGCATGCTTGGCGCCGCTGTTGCTGCCTCAGCGCCACGGAAAGATGTTATGCGAAATAGCTTCCTGTGTTTGCTGCAGCTGCGACCAGATCCATGCATTTAAGCATTTCCTTTTCACTGCCACATTCTTGGCTGCGCATACACACACACATACACTCTCAACTTGTGTCACTTTTATATTTATTTTTGTTCACACATTTGTAACGACATTTCGGCATCCTGCTGGCTTCTTTACAGCCATAACCCGTCCAGTTGCGCCGATACAAATTGCATTTGTTGTTGCTCTTGCTGTTGTTGCTGTTGCTGCCGGCGTCGGTGCACTTCCGCTTCATCACTTAACCATTGCAATTGGCATCACTCATGCATTGCTGTCATCTACCTCCTCGAGGCGCACATTTTCGCCACTTTTGCTGTTGCCGTTGTTGTTGGCGAGGCCGCTGCAGGCAGGGAGCAGCCAGGGATATGCACTTTTGCATGGAAAGCGTGTCTCCATATATATTGGCTCGGACAGGCAGCAAGTGCTGGCTCAAGAATTTCTCGTGTGTGGACACAGAGGGGAAACAAGGAGTACAGGCGAGAATAAAATAAATGTCAATAGAAATGCAGGCATAAAGAAATCAGATAAAGGAAGCATTCAATCGTATGCAAATTCAAATAGCTTCGGTCAATGGCAAAGCGTAGAAAAAGTGCATTTTAAAAGAGCATTATAGCTTGTGCCACCAGCGTGTGTCTATGAGGGTGCATATGCATACATATAAACATGTCTGTACATGCAGCAATATAAGCGCATACAATGTTGCTCAGCATGCAGCCGCATTCTCTCTCCTAAAGGAGAGTTATTGTAGGCCAGCTGTCTTTGGCCTGCTTGCAAAGGACATCGATATACTATATATTGAATTGTAGAGGTTATATGTGTGCTTGTATGTATGAGCGCCTGACAGTAAGTAACTTGGCAAGGTTGTCTTTTGCCTTGATAGCTTTTTCGGTTGTCAATGCAGATTTATGTGTCATGTCTATGAAATATAGATACAAGTGTGTCTACAGTTGTGGGCATTGAAATGTGGACATTTTTTTTTCAAATAACGGTGCATTTTTTCGGCTTGGGGCGTATGAAAGGCTACAACTTTTTATGACTACTCGTATGGGTAAAGGGATCGAATGATCAATCACAACAACGTAGAACGGATTTTTAAAGCGCAATCGCTCAGTTCAATTCGGTCCAACATTTTAACTTTAAACGCACTTTTCTCCAAACAATATTTGAAGAAATGATCAAAAATCGAACTTTGTCAGAATATCTTTTTAATTTAGGTGATTTTTTTATTTTTAAGTTCATCCACAAAGAAGTCCGGAATCAGTGCAGCGGAAGAAGTTCGACAGCTCTAAACGTGAGGGATCTCCTTCGACTCAAACATCTTTTTTTTTGTGATCTGTGTTCTTGAAACATTTATAATTAATTTCAGCAACGCGGTTGTGGTGACGGCAAATCTGGAATGCGACGCCAGAAAATTAGGGTTAGTCTCTGCATATATGCCGCATGACAATGAGGGAGATCCCCCTCCCTTATTGTTGAGGAAAACCTTGGCTGGAGCGTCTCGAAACCACCGTCATAATTGATTCCGACGCCAACTCGCGGCATTCAATCTGGGGCAGCTGGGACATTAATAACAGAGTTGAGTCGCTCTTCGACTCATTGTTAGCGAAAACTTATTCATTTGTAATACAAGGTGCGTTCCAACGTCAACAGGACTTAAAAAAAAAAAACAGAACATATGGTTTTTTCCGCAAAATCAATTTATTTTATTCAAAATAGTATCCTTCTGTTTCAATACAGCTTTTTGCACGGTTCAAAAGCATGTCGAACGAGTGTTTTAGCTCGTTGGCCGGTATGGCCGCCAGTATGCCGGTGCAAGTCTTTTCAATGGCCTCTACGTCTGCATAATGCTTTTCTTTCATGGGCAAATGCATTTTTTCGAAAAGAAAGAAGTCGCACGGTGCCATATTAGGTGAATAGAGGGAGTGGTTAATGATTAAAATTTGATTTTTGGTCAAATAATCGTTCTTCGAATGTTGGATTCTGCGCAATTTTTATGGTCAGTCAATTTGTGCGGAACATACCGTGCACTTACAGGCTTATGAAAGGCCCAAATGTTCGGTCAAAATGCGATAAATTGATGTTTTGGAGATGTTTAATTCCATTTCCATGAATTTCAATGATGATTTCGGCTGATTTTTGATGAATTCACGCATAATTTCGATGGAATTTCCGGCGATCACGGATTTTGATTGGCCCACATGTTGATCGTCATTTATGTCCTCACGACCACTTTGAAAACGCTGAAACTACTCGCGCACTCTGCTACGGGATAGGCAATCATCGCCTAAACTTGTTTCATCAATTGAAATGTTTCGGAAAAAGTTTTACCAATGTTAAAACAAAATCTAATGTTGGCTCTTTGTTCGAAGCTCATTTTCGTACCGATAACACAAACATACTGACACTTAAAACGCATTAACTTCACTTCCAATCAATGAAATGTCATGAAATTCTCACTGGATAATCGATAAATGGCGCCACCAAGAGGCGCTAGATTCAAAAAGTTCTGTTTACTTTGGAACGCACCTTGTGGGTCTCCTACATTCGTGTCTGCAGGCAGATGAGACGTTCTTGACTCCACCCTGACCTCGAACGGAATTTCCCTACTGATCTTAAACTGTGGAGTCCTTGCCGATCACTCGTTGGTCACCACAGACACGGTGGACGAGTGGGTCGAAGTCTGCAGCTCGGCGTGTAAAACTACATTGAAGAGCTCCTGTTCGCTGAGAACAACGAAGGACAGAGAGAAACCTCTCTGGAAATCAGAGCTTCCTGCAGCTGTTTATTCAACACAACTGACGACTTTGCGTTGTATAAAACGAGACTTGCAATATACAAGTCCGAGTTAAGGAAGCAAATAAGACTTCATGGAAAAGCTACTGTGAAGAAGTGGAGGGCTGTCACGTCTAAATTCAGGCGTATACTCGCAAAGAACCCCACCTTCAAAGATTATCTTAAGGTTGCAATGGTAAGTGAGCCGCAAGCAGTGAAGATACTCTTCGGATGCTCCTTAATGCTCACTTTCCGAGCTATGCGTCCACTGGGGGAATATCTCTTAAAGTGCTGCAAGAGAATTGCACGGTCTTTGTTGACCTTCTATACTTGTATATCAAAACCGTCGATACAGTAGTTTTTTTTCAGGCTACCACACTAGGTGTGTACGTTATTGGGTGGTTAGGAGATGTCGTGGGCATGTCATATTTCATAAATTTCTGATACAATATTTTATCAATATATGTATATCCTAAAAGAAAAATGCGTACTTGTTCTCTTTAGGATATTTAAATAATATACGAAAAATGGAAAAACTGCGATCTTCATATTTGGTTAAGGGTGTGTTGCAGTAACAACCCGTCGATTACTCTCTTACAAGGCGTCAATCGTCTGGAGCTTATGTGCGTAGACAACCGACTTCACATAATTCCACTAAAATAGTCCAACGGTGTTAAATCGCACGATCTTGAATGAAACGTCAGAGGTCATGACTCAAGATAATGCTCTCACCAAAAGCTTCTTTCAATAAATTCATTTGCCTACATAGCACACCAAACAGTGACATTTCAATGGCTTTTAGATGATCATCACTCCAAATGCGTCAATTTTATTTATACGTACCCAATCAACCCAATGTAAGCTTCAGCGCTGAACTAAACTTTCTTTCAAATATCGGTATTGGTGGAAATATTGTTTTGGGACCTTTTACCGACTATGCGGTAAGCGTGATGATCGTTCGGCGTCAAGTCTTGCACGATTTGAATTTTTGAAGCCCGCAAATCAAGATTATTTCGCACTCACGGCTCTCTTCGATACTCTGCTCCACAGCTGTAATAGTGTATTCGGTGCGTACCATACTTCGTGAATGAGGATCAGCGATGTCCACTAAAGTAAACTTGGTGCGAAACTGGTTCTTGAGCAAGTTTAGCTACTACCACCGGTCTCAGTAACAGATGACTTTAGTTGTAGTTGTTCTTTGAAGAGGATGATCGAGAAGATACCAAACCCGTGACGGATGAACTCAAGGCAGTAAGTGGGCTCACTGGCCCTCTAAAACATTCCGTTAAGCATATCAATAACCCTTAATTTAAGTTAACGGGTAGATATGCCAACTGAACTTTAAGAACTGGAAATGTGAACGTTTGAAGGATGCAACATCCCAAGCGCCTGACTTGTAAATTTCCGGTTTTTGGCACACCTAGCTTTTGATATTAAGATTCCAGAGGTAACCGCGTTGTGATAAAACCTATAATAATTTATTAAGGTTTGCCAAATTTTTAGACCCAGCTCCGTTAGCGCTCCCCACACTCCATCCAAATATTGTTTATGTATGTTTTAGTTCAAAGAGTTTTTTATTAAGGGCCCCAAACACTTTGGTGACCTTATCTGGATATGGCAGTCCACCAGTTTCTCAGATACTTATAATTCTTAAAACTTGTTTTTAAGAAAAGCGGCAGCCTGTTCGGAATTTTGTGTCCACCACTATATACTCTAATTCAAACATGAGTAGGTATCGTAGGACTTGTACGTGTAGTTGTTGTGCAAAAGAACATTTCAATAACAAGCTATTGAATGTTGGCTACTAGCAGAAGGACATTTATTATGTGAACCGAAGGAAATATCACACAAAGGCTTGACGCTTCAAGGATTGGGCAGGCAACTGAGGGGTAACGCAAAATTAATGCAATAGCAACAATAAGAGTAGCACTCGTTGTCGCTGAAGATTGTATTGAAACTGAAAGTTTGCTGCCTGCCAACCATCTGCATCCGTAGGCACGACGACGACAGAGCACATTTGTACGTGCGACACGACACAATTGCACACAATTTGCCTATTTACTTGTATGCCGTTATGTATGGCTGTTTGGAAAGCTTGCCTCCGGGTTCGTGCACTTTATACGCTCTCAGCTCTTATATTGGGTAGGCATATTCGGCTTCGTTCTGTACGTTATATTGTATTATCGGCAATTTATATACAATTGTTGCTGTTGCATTATATAAATTTTCTGCTTCAAGTGCCGCATGTGTGTTGTTGTGATTCCATGAAAGAACTACTGTTGCATCTTTCGAATTTCGCTCATATTATTTTCGATTTTCCACAATTGATAGAAGCACGAGGACGATCTGATAAGTACTCAGTCTCACCAACTTATGTTCATACTATTGTAAGTGAAATTACTATCGTGTTGCATTTTAAGATCTTTACGACTCTTAGCCCTTTGACTGCTCTCAAATTTAAGCCGCATTGGACGATTTGTTCTGCCTTGCGGCATGTGGAAGCGGGTCAATTAAAGAAAATTATCAAGACCGATATTGGTTGGTGATGCGATTCAAATACGTGGGAAGGTAAGTCGCTCAGTAAAAAAGAAGGTGCGATTGATGATTGCCTAAGTTGTGAAGACGACTTCTGAGGGAGCGTAACCATCTCAAAACATCTTGTTGTTCATATTCTGCATGAAGTGATGGGTATGGAAAAGTTGTCGGGACCTGAAAAGTACTCTGGATAACAAGCGCGATCGGCACACAAACCTTAGGCGACTCTATATTGTTTCGGGATGTTGTCGAAATATTCAAAGACATTCACAGAAAGTGGGTTTTCGGCTTCAGGAAGTAGCACTATCCTGCCACAGAGCTCTAGGGAGGCCTACTTTGTATATCTGCAGAAAACTTATTTTTCAGTTTGGTGAAATACATTGGGGCAAAGCTGTGTTAAGCGTGTCAAGCAAAAGTAGATTATCTTCAGAAATAAATCTCCATATTTTTAATTTCGTTTTCTTTTGCTAAGTACTTCACGGACCATCACCGTTCACATATATTTACATATGTACGAATAAATAAATGAGCATAAGTGCCAAGTTTTTCCGACGTATACTTTTTGTTATGCAAATGTGAGTTGTCTTTTGTTGCCACATCACTCTGCGCTCTTTCCCACCCTTGGCTTTCCCGATAGTTTGGCTTTGATTGTGATTTTTATTGCCGGCGATTAAGTCAAGATTCTGCTCATGTTTCGGCAATAAACGGAGGCGTTGCACTTGAATCGAACGATGCGCACAACTCTTCGAAATATGTTCACATAAATAGATATGCGAATTATTCGATTGCGATTGGATGCCGGTTTGACTGGCGTTGCTGGTACGGGGACAGTTGGCAGCAGGCACGGCTTGTTGGGTACAAGTTCGGGCGAAACTTTTTCAATTGCTGAATATCAAGCACAAAACTTTCGATTTGCATTTTCCGCTTGAAGTGTTCTCGTTCAAAGTCATGAAACTATACACATACACATATTTAGATGTGCACATAAGTGTGTGTGTGTGTTATTATATAACGGCAATGATAACATTGCGTGAATGGCGTGCTGTGCGTGACTAATATTGTGATATGGCAAAAATTCTGTCATAAAGTGATCTTGATTTTGATAATTTTTTTGGGCATTTTGAAATTGTTGGGCGGTTCAATTCTCAATAATTTTTACTAAACTATTTAGTATTTGAAGCCAATGTTGACTAAATGTCTTATAAGAATAATCATTTTATCGAATAAATTTATTTACCAGCGTAAACATCACCAACAATGTCAGCCTAGAAATCCAACGCAGGATAACTCTTGCCAACAGGTGCTACTTCGGACTGAGTAGGCAATTGAGAATCAAAGTCCTCTCTCGACAAACAGAAACCAAACTCTATAAGTCACTCATAATTCCCGTCCTGCTATATGGTGCAGAGGCTTGGACGATGTCAACAACTGATGAGTCGACGTTGCGAGTTTTCGAGAGAAAAGTTCTGCGAAAGATTTATGGTCCTTTGCGCGTTGGCCACGGCGAATATCGCATTCGATGGAACGATGAGCTGTACGAGATATTTGACGACATTGACATAGTTCAGCGAATTAAAAGACAGCGGCTACGAGGCGACGAGAGGCTAGGTCATGTTGTCCGAATGGACGGAAACACTCCAGCTCTGAAAGTATTCGACGCTGTACCCGCCGGGGGAAGCAAAGGAAGAGGAAGACCTCCACTCCGTTGGAAGGACCAGG
This sequence comes from Bactrocera tryoni, assembly GCF_016617805.1. NCBI lineage: Eukaryota > Metazoa > Arthropoda > Insecta > Diptera > Tephritidae > Bactrocera > Bactrocera tryoni. Next base: position 32,977,645 of record NC_052500.1, on the reverse strand, counting down.
TGGAGAAGGACCTGGCTACGCTTGGAATATCCAATTGGCGCCACGTAGCGAAAAGAAGAAACGACTGGCGCGCTGTTGTTAACTCGGCTATAATCGCGTAAGCGGTATCTACGCCAATTAAGAAGAAGAAGTTACAACCTTTAGGGTGAATCGAGTCTAAATGTAACGAAGTATGAAAATTTTAGTATAAGAGAGCTTCGCCAAATTTCTACTTCAAAAAGTGAAGCAACTCACATGGAAATCTTTTTGCTGCATCACCAACGAAATGCGATATCTCCTACTTAACTAAATTTTATTGTAATTAATTTCTTTTTTTGAAAATATGTAGTTCCTTATTTGAAACGCGAGCACAATTTGGTGGTATAATTCCTCAAATGAAATGGAGTTAATTCATTGACTTTCATCAGTTCATATTTGTTCTCCCCACCACTTTTCGCTAACGGTAATGGCTGGATTTCTACAAGATCTGCACTGCGGCCCTTTTCAGCATTCATGCCATATTCTGCTGCGGGATGCTCGAAGCCTTTAACGAACCTACCACTACTTCTTGGGCAAATGTGGATAACAGGCTCTAATGAATTGCATTATCAGGTCCGGCAGCGATGGTGAGGACGGACCTAAACCATTGCTCTTAACATAGATGGAATGTTCTTCTTGTCGACCTCTACCAACTTAGCTTCGGGGCGTACCTCGTCCACCTTGGCTATAGCGGCTTTATACATTTGAACTGATGTCTCGTGATCACACGTTATTCTCGTGATTCGCCCTTGGTAGCAGCCGGCATCCATACATGACTGTGGCGGATCCGAATTCGTTAATTGCACTTCGAGTGTCATGTGTGTCAGCGCAGCGGCACCCACTTTCAGTAGGCTTTGCGAATTTTTCCTACAGGATCATCCTCATATAGTATGCCAATAATAATGCGATTCCAGACAACATCAGCAAACGATTGAACGGGTGTCAAACCCTTTGTTTTCGGTCTTTTGGCCGACGACTTAGCCTCATCAACTTATTCTGTGTTTTAACTACCGCTGCTGACGGTTCAAACTTGAAATTATGTCGAACCGCTTTCGCGCAATCAATGGCCTCCTGGAACTCTTTTGTAATCAACTCATTGGTAGGCGGTTGCAGCTGCCCCCCTCTGAGAAGGCAGGCAGCACGACGCTCTTCTCATACCTTACTTTAGGTGATTTATCTTCCTTAAAAAAAGTCCATTTTCTGGCAGATGCACTACAAGCAGCTTCATCTTTGGTTCGTTTCCATCTCTGCTTTGTAGCCATACTTCTTGGAACTTAAATTAGCTTCAGGTCCAGAGCCCTTGCATTTAGACCAAGCTTAGCACAGAACTACGAGTTCAGTGCTTGTGCATTGCCTCTGCTATGCCTGTAAGGCTAAATTATTACGAAGGCCGCCAGGTATCCACAAGCTCAGTTCGATATATGTAGATATAGATATAGATATAGATGTAGATACTTGCACTAAGTCATATCAATGATCATTATTCAGTATTATTTCTACATAAATGTACTAAATGTAAATACAACACGGTTGTAATTTCGCCATTCAATTCAATATCACTCATACGCCACGAAGAACCAAACGAGATATTGTTTTACAACATGTGTGGCTAAAGAAAAATCGAAAAAAAATTATCGCGACTCTCGAGGGCATAATAACGGTGCGTTTAACACAATCGCATTGTAATCACTGATTTTATGGAATATTTAGCCATTTGCGTGCATTACATTGCTGACGGTAAATTTAATTTGCAGCTGAGAAATTCCACGCTGCTTTAATGCAAGCGATTATTGCTGGCAATAGCTGGTTGAAAATGCAAAACATTCGCATTAAAACACACACATGCATGCAGGCGCGGCAGTATTAGCGAATAGATGGAATGCGCCTTTGCGGCTTAGTTTTATATTGAGTGCGCTATGCCGACCACCAAATGTGGCATGCACTGGCAACAACAACAGCAAAAGCAGCGCAACAATCACCAATGCGAGTAGGCATGTCGGCGTCCATGGAGCATATCAATGACAATGGCCACAGCAAGCGATCCTGTTGCGCTGTCATTGTGTTTGTTGGTTGGTTGATGTGGTAATTGATGATGTTGTTGTTGTTGTTACTATAAATGTTATGCTTGTAACGTTGCTTTGTTGTTGGTGCTGCTGTTGTCTGCATTGCTGTTGTTGGTGTCAACCAAACTGTTGACCTTGTTGTTGCTGGTGCATTGTTGTTGTAGTTGTTGCCGCCATCATTGCCGCACTTGTTCACGCCGACACGTGCGAACAATTGCGAAAACGGCCTGCGCGGGTAATTCTATTAATCTGGCAGCATGTTAAACCCACGGCGGCCACGTGTTTTTCCACATAATCCAAAATGCGTAAACACCAGCCGTAGCATACACACAGGCGCACGTTGCTTGCAGCACACACACACACACCTATGTATGTACATAAGTATATCGAAAGTGCAGCGTGTTGTTGTTGGCAGGTGCTTCACAGCGCCCGTTCGCTTAGTCTGTCCCTGCAACCCGCTCGCCGGGGCAGTTTCTCTGCGCATTTGGTCGTTATTGTTGTAATGTGCGTTTAATTATCGACTCGGTCAGCTAACATTTCGGGCGCTTTGTTGGTCAACACTCTCGCTCACTCGGCTGCATAAATGCCTTTTCGAATGCTAGGCACACACACACAACTACATGCAGACGCTTCGTGGTAATTATGTTTACGTTTTTATATGTGCGTGTGTGTGTGTGACGAGCTTTTGTGTGCATCCGCGTAAAGGTTTGTGGCCTGCATTGCTGCGGATGCAGAGATTTTCATTGCAATTTAGTCATTTAACACCGGAACAGATGGCATTCACAGCGAATTAAATGCACTCACGTGTGATTATGCGAAGCTGCACTGGCTTTTGTGCGCGTGTGTGTGTGTGCGTGTGTGTGCGTGCTTTGGTTGTTGTCTAGTCATTGGCCCATTGACGCCTATTGAACTATTGGTCTGTGGCTTATGGCCGCATTTCGGCATTTCAGCGGTGGCGGTTTGGCAACGGCGTCGGCAGTGGTAATATTGCGGACATTTGGCCGGCGCATAGTTCCGAGTGGTTGGCGCGGATCTAGCGCTGCTGCAGCTAAGCGTTTGCATATTTATTGCGTGTTTTGCGTTGAGAGCAGGTTAAACAAGTTTAGAGGCCAGATAATTTTGATGGATTGAATCAATAGCGCGAGGCGTGAGTAACTAATTGGCTAATATGGGAATTGGATTCTGATAACTTATACAAATGTGTTGATATTTCACTGAGACTTTTTTGTTATACCTTTATGTAAGTAGTTTTGAACATAACACGCATATTTTTACTTTTATAGTAACAAGCTTTATCTGCGATACTTAATAATAATGACTTCAATAATCTCAATTGGGAAATTTGAAGGCAAACATTTGGATTCTTATGAAAAAATCTCGCAACAAATTGAATTGCTTCAAAAGAAAAGTTTATTTAGTCATACATTTTATTGATTTTGAAGTTTTACATTAGGCTGTGTGAAAATTATGATAAGTAAAACATATATAAATAGTGGATTTTTCAAGTACTTCTTGGGCCTTTTTTATCCGAAAGTGTTTCTGATTGTGTGTCTTTCGGATATTCCAATTCCTCTCATTCGTGAAGGTACAACACTTAACTCTTTTCTTCATATTTGACTTTCTCCAACATCTTACAAATTGCTCGAATCCTGCCGAGGTTGCCTCCACCAATGTAACAACAAATCCTCTAATATCAATATCAGACATTGCATCCTACTCAGAGTGTCCAAAAGACGCGATCTATCCGTATGTGAAAATTAAAGTGGGATCTCATCGATCAGCATCCCAACAAAAATTCTCACCAAACTTTTTTAAACCGAATGTAGGCCAATCTTGAAGGTTCGCTGAGGAACCAAAGTGGGCTTTCACAAAAACTTATTGTCCCACTCCGGAAGTTATGTCAACTTCCCATTCCAATGAGTCGTTCAACTCGCTTCCAATAAATTGTGACAAATGACAAACAAACATTATAAATTCCTTATACAATGATTTTTTTATAGTAGGTAAAAGCATCGAAAGCTGGAGTGCGGAACTTTAGTCCACTAAACCTAACCTACTACCAACTCAAGACTCTCCCACGGCACCACCGATTAGGTATTACTTCGTGGGAGGGACAGGACATTTATGTCTGCTCTATTGCGCGGACTGACGGACGCCTAGTCCGTTGAAAAAGTCTCAGTTTTGTCATTGTGAATGTTGACACTTCGCTAACAGCTTTGCTTTTCTCAGTCGACTGTCACATAAGTGTCGTTAAATTTTCGTAAAACCGTAAAACTACCACCAAGGATGGTTTTTATTTTTCCTTGTATTTGAAATGCGAGAGCAATAAAATAATGTTCAGAGTCTTCTATATACCCTGTACACGTCAGACAGTTCGGACTAATGTCGTTGTTGAATTCGTAAAGGCAGTTTCTAAAGTACCCATGTTTACTAAGTATTTGGGTCGGTTGGAAATGCAGGTCTCCACGTTATCTGTCTATCTATGAGTGCATGTCCGATAGAAGTCTGTGGGTTCACGCTGTTTGGAGGAGGAATTCCACCGCTGTTACCACATTTTGTTGCTTTTGTTCCTCTCCGCTCTCTTTGCCGATACTGTTATAGGCGCTGATAGCTGATATAATCTCTTGAGCTCATCTTTCTGGATGTTATTTGGCTGCATATAGGCTAATATTATAGTATGATACTTTAGCAGCGTCGGTTGATATAGTCCGGAAAGCACTTACAACTAGAATTGCAGAAAGCTTATGCACTGAAATTATTTGTTTAACATACGCTTTCATATTCATTGCTTGTATCCATATTGGTGCTGCATGCAATATTACAGAACTCATTGCGATTGCTCTAAAGCTCGCCGGCTGGAACGCACACAGCTTTTATTGGCCATCTTTCCCGAAAGAGCATTATCCACTTTGTTTGCTTTACCGGAAGTATGCGCTAGATATTCCTTAAATTTTAATTTAGAGTCCAATATTACTTCCAGGTACTTCAGCTGCGGATGTGAGGTAAACTCGCACTCCCTTATGGTGACCTCTACCTTCCTAGCTGGTTGGACTTTCGTTTTATGCTCCGCCAGTTCCAGCCTCGCAGAAGAGAATCATTGGCGTAAACCATTTTAGCACTCATTGCATTTATTTCTTAGGTCGACTAATTGTTTAGCCACTGCTACTAACAAGAAATCGTCCACATATACTATTAGCTTCACGTTTGTTGGTTGCTGTCTTCTTGGCATCCCGTCATGAATGAAGTTTCATAATAGTGGGCTTAATACTGAGCCTTGGGGTACTCCACTTGAGATAAAGTAACTCTTGGTGTCTTCGTCCGTACCAAAAATCAGCCTTCTGTTTTTAAAATAACTAGTTATAATGTTTATGAGATGTTCAGGAGCGCGTACTTCATCCAGGGCTTTAATTATGTGTGACCAACAACGAATTCATCGTTTTTCGAGTTCACAAACCCAATTGTTTGCTTTCACAGCGATTTTGTGAAACGATCAAATCTTTTGCATTGCTTAAACAACAGCCAAAATTCATTGATCACTGCAATAGTAATTCGCAATTTTTATTTTAGTTTATTCTAAGGATTTTGTGCAATGTTCGATTTCGTTGACTTAAGGGGCTATACCAGTTGGACACTTTCAAAAAAAAAATCTTTTTATTTGCCTCTTCGATAGCTTATATTTCCATAAATATCCTGTGAAATCGGAAAGATGTTGAATAGTTTTTGGATTGTGAAAGAAAGATCTTGAATTGTTTTTGGATGGCAGCGTTCTAAAGAGCGACCGCTCGGAGGTGCAAACATGCAAGTTATATGTAAGTGAAACTTTAAACGCGTTTTTCTGAAAACGATATTTTTCAAAATTGCTGGCGCCATAACTCAACGAGAAATTGTCCGATCGACTTAAAATTAAAACTGAGTATTTTTGAATACATTTACTATACAATGATCTACGATGATCTTTTTGATTGGTTGAAAATTGTCAATTTGGCATTAAAAAAACGACCATTTTTTACCTAATGAAACGATGTTTTTTTTTCTAAATTACGCCATTTTGTTAATTTTTCATATTTTTCAAAGATCGTAGGTCATTGTATAGAAAATATCTTTGAGTTTAATAAACTTTTCAATTTTTTCTGTTTCAGCTACTCATTCGGCCGGAATCACGCCAGCAGTTGGGGCACTTTTTTTTTACACCTCCGAAGACAGCCCACAATTCCGTTTATTTTCAAAATTAAAAAAAAACTTAAAATGTTGCTGAAAATATACCTTATTAGGTTCAAAGGAGTTCGAAATCTTCAATCGCGTACTTTCTCTTAAAAAAATTCACGAAAATCGCCTAATATTTCATGCGTTACACTGGTATAGCCCCTTAATCGATTTCATAGACATATGAATTCAATTAACGTAGTGCTGAGGTCACAAGTATATACATATTTTAGCATAAACAGTATTTAGCAACTAAATATAAGTAATATTTGAAGAATAGAAGCAGTTGTTGTCAAGCAGCAATCGAAAAATAAGCTGTAAATTACTCAATAAAGTGAGAATTAACAAGTAAGGAAGGGCTAAGTTCGGGTGTCACCGAACATTTTATACTCTCGCATGATAAAGTGATAATCGAGATTTCATTATACGTCATTTACATATTTTTCAAATACCGTATTTTTGTAAAGTTTTATTCCGCTATCATCACTGGTTCCTAATGTATATACTCGTATTATACAGAGAACGCATCCGATGGAATTCAAAATAGCGTTATATTGAAAGAAGGCGTGCTTGTGAACCGATTTCACCCATATTTCGTGCATGTCATCAGAGAAATCGAATTTCATTGAAATCGGTCTAGTAGTTCCTGAGATATGGTTTTTGGTCCATAACGCCACGCCCATTTTCAATTTTTAAAAAAAGCCTGGGTGCAGCTTCCTTCTGCCATTTCTTCCGTAAAATTTAGTGTTTCTGATGTTTTTTGTTAGTCGTTAACGCACTTTTAGTTCAACATAACCTTTGTATGGGAGGTGGGCGTGGTTATTATTCGATTTCCTCCATTTTTGAACTGTATATGGAAATGCCTGAAGGAAACGACTCTGTAGAGTTTGGTTGACATAGCTATAGTAGTTTCCGAAATACGTACAAAAAACTTAGTAGGGGGCGGGGCCACGCCCACTTTTCCAAAAAAATTACGTCCAAATATGCCCCTCCCTAATGCGATCCTTTGTGCCAAATTTCACTTTAATATCTTTATTTATGGCTTAGTTATGACACTTTATAGGTTTTCGGTTTCCGCCATTTTGTGGGCGTGGCAGTGTGCCGATTTTGCCCGTCTTCGAACTTAACCTTCTTATGGAGCCAAGGAATACGTGTACCAAGTTTCATCATGATATCTCAATTTTTACTCAAGTTACAGCTTGCACGGACGGACGGACGGACGGACAGACAGACATCCGGATTTCGACTCTACTCGTCACCCTGATCACTTTGGTATATATAACCCTATATCTGACTCTTTTAGTTTTAGGACTTACAAACAACCGTTATGTGAACAAAACTATAATACTCTCCTTAGCAACATTGTTGCGAGAGTATAAAAATAAAACTTTCGCGGGGTTAAATTATTTGAAAGTCGAAGTTATACTGAAGCAAATCTATGAGTGACAAGAAAATAAGCCAATTAAGTTTTGTGAACGTAATGGGTAAACACGGTATTCCTTGGAAGTTTCTGTTGCATTTCGAAGAACGAGCTTACGCGGATGATGTTCTTTGCTTGGCAGTGAAAAAATCTGACTTGCAGAGGAATCTAAATAAGTTCTGCCTAAAAATTTACGTGGATAAAACCGAATTCATCTCTAGGAATAACGACACCGAAATAATTTTTTTTTATAAATTTATAAAATTGGAGATCTATTCTAATGCTCCATTAAAAAAAAAAATAGGTTGGATTAAGTTCAAATATTTTTGGTTGGTAGACAGTTTCTGGGATATGCCCATAAACGAAAAAGATATATTGCGCGAAACAAAACTTTGCTGTCTTGGGAGAAAGAGTAGAACCGCTGGAGCTTCTGCTTAAAATATCCTTAACCGCATAAGCAATCAACGTGGTGCGTTTGCTCAGCCTAACATCATCTGGTTCTCTAAATCTATCTCATATTTTGAGCTCTAGCGTGGAAACAGACTCTTATGTGATGCGATTTAGTCCTTAACGAAAACGTTTTTACGCAAACTGCAGACTTGTGCAAACGCTTACGTATTCGTATTCACTTAAACTGAACTATAAACTTGTTCGAATTCTTCGAGAAAAGCTTTGTAAAAAGCTATATGTGACTTGAGTTGGTGTCGAAAATAACGAGTAAAGTCGCATTTTAGCTTTCAGTAAACTTAAAAAGTCTTATACTCAGAACTTGATTTAGCTTTTTATACCCTGAACGAGCAGAAATTTTGCACAGGTGCTTTTTTCACTAAGAATATGCTCATTTGTCGCAGCAGATATCGGATAAAAAAACGTATAAGTAGCTGCTATACAGACTGCCTTTTTTATTTTAAGATATCTTCATCCTTGGCGTGCATTCGTTCAGAGCAACGCTACAATCTCCGAATATATTGCTCAGATCGGATCACTTTAGCTTATACGAGTAGTTGCCATGTATACCTGACCGATCGAAATCAAAATAAAGATCTTTTCACACCCTTTATACTATAAAAGAGCAACTGTGAAGAATATTATAGCTTCCTTGCTACCGAAGTTAACGTTCTTGTTGTCTGGATTGTAGATTATATCTGATCACTAGTTACTAAATAAGTTTCTAACAATTCGGAGGCAGTTATATTTTATTATTTTACTAATTTTTGCCAACACTCTATCGACTACTCACTCGTCATAGCCAAAAATCTTCAAGTGTAGTATGCTCGTTTTGCTTTACTATTTCCTTTTGCCGTTATAAATATAATTCCACATATTTTTGTCTTACAAATTCATAAAATATTCTGAACAATCGATCAACCGAAATGATTTCTTCCATTATTTTATTGACTGAATTATTGAAGTGTCAACACATCAAAATGAAGTGGCTGAAGTGGAGCAAAGTGGGTTACGATGTGTTGATGGGCCATTAATGGCAACGTCATGGGCGCCATTATGATTATCCGTCAATAACATATTTGCGCACAAATAAACGCAATCACAATTGTTTGCTAAGAAAATACGTGCCCACACCCATAGACACACACTCACATACATAGATATATGGTGTAGATGTGGACCTTGTTGGCGACAATGTGACGAAAAATGTGCTGGACTAACAAAACACATGGCAAGAATGTGGAGAGTTGTCGTACATATGTATGTATTAATATTTGTATGTTAGACGCCCACACAAAGTTTGACAAAAGCAAAGCCAAGATTTCGGTTTATTTATCAATTAATTAACACAGCGCTCCTTGGTAATATGCCACGGATACTCGGGCTAATAAATTCTTCGCCACACTTACCGCTCTACGCAGAGTGGAACATGTGGTCAAATGCCCACACGTATTTGCCATATCCATTCCCAAATGAACTGACTTTGCGTAATTTATTCTTTTTGTTTCAAGGAAAAATGGTTGGGCGGTGTCGGAATGCTGAGATAATTACTTCGTCGCTTTTACTTATTCAAGCTTTTCAATGGAGAAGAAGTTTGCATGTGTCGTTGGGAAATATTCTATGGAGCTAGAGCTGAATTATGTAAGGACAGCATTTGAAAGACGCTCTATTATGAGCGGTCGGTCTATGTTGTTAGACCACAAAAGCTCACTTTTAGAAATAATGATTATTTTTCATGTAAGAATTGGTGATATCTATGGTAACAGTTTTCTAATCTAGATTTCTCTAAATAATCAGATTATTATTTTTTTTAGAGAGTAACTATTCTACGTAGACAATAGTTATATAGGTTGTCAAAAAAGTCTTGCGGTATTTTCGCTAGTTGGCTCTGAAAGCGAGTAGTTCTAGTTTTATTCGTCGCATCGGGTCATGCTATACCTTTTTGGAAAGTTCATTTCACGCGCCAATACGTGTTTGATTGATTGTCGTTTCTTTTAAGTCGTTCGTGAGTTATAGCTCCATAACATGGAGCAAAATAAAGAGAAAATACGGCATATTTTACAGTACTCGTACTACTACGATAAAGGCAAAAATGCATTTCAACCCGCCAATAAAATTTGTGCAGTTTATGGACCCGATACAGTTTCAATTTCCACCGCACAACGATGGTTTCAACGTTTTCGTTCTGGTGTAGAGGTGGTCGAAGATGCGCCACGCACCGGAAGGTCTGTCGTCGGAAATTGCGATAAAATCGGTGAATTGGTCGAAAGAGACCGGCATAGTAGCAGCCGCAGCATCGGTCAAGAGCTGAGCATGAGTCATCAAAAATTCATTTCAATTTCAATAAAAAAAAATTCAATAAAAATACCGCAAGACTTTTTTGACAACCCATTATTACAATAGTTCAGAAATTTTTTTTAATTGAAATATTTAGCTTAATTTCAGTAAAAAATGCATTAAAAGATATCGAATTAAATATACAAGTATTCCATGTATGGGGAAAAAGGCAAGGTTCAGATTGTCCACTGACATGGAAGCCACTGTCACTAAACTTTGCCATTTTACATCAACATTACGATAATTCATAAATAATTGTTGATTCTATATGGTCCGTATACAACTGGAATTACGAAGATCATTTTAAAAGCATTATGGAGAATAAAAAAATGTATGAACCACCGATTGCAATTATTATTTTTAAGAAATCAAACTCACTTATGTACTTATGTATATGATATGTACTTATGTATGTATATGATATATTAATCACGTATAGGACGGTGCCGTAGGCCTCAAAAGCTTCGCAGACTTCGGTAGAGCTCCAACTATCGAAGTTGCAACGACTCGCATGTATCTGCACATCGGGTGCAATGCGCGCTTATACTGCGGCAGGACTTGAAGTCATGCCTGAGTTCACAACACTTCACCTAGTAATCGGCAGCCAAATACACACTGCTACAAATGACAGCAGAAGGCTGTGGCAGAGGTAAGTAATCTTGTCCCAGCGGATGAAAGAGTTAAGTGGCGTAATACCATTGGCCCTTCTCACAAGGGACGGTATTACCAAAATTGTCAACTTCACCAAGAAATTCACGGTTCTACTCTCGGGCTACTTCTTAGAAATAGTAAAATCAAGGTTTATAGGTCGCATTCTACACTGGCTACTGCAAGCTGAGGAAGCACTTACACAACAGCCAATCGTTTCTTCAATTGGATATTCCAAGCGAAGCCTGGTCCTTCTCCACTTGGCTTTTCCAACGGAATGGAGGTCTTTCTCTTCCTCTGCTTCCCCCGGGGGGTACTGCGTCGAATACTTTCAGAGCTGGAGTGTTTTCGTCCTTCGGACAACATGACCTAGCCAGTGTAGCAGCTGTCTTTTAAATCGCTGAACTTTGTCGATGTCGTCATATATCTCGTACAGCTCAACGTTCCATCGAATGCGATATTCGCCGTGGCCAATGCGCCAAGTACCATACATTTTTCGCGTAACCTTTCTCTTGAAAACTCGCAACGTCGACTCATTAGTTGTTGTCATCGTCCAAGCCTCTGCACCATATAGCAGGACTGGAATAATGAGTGAATTATAGAGTTTGGTCTTTATTCGGCTTTACTTCTTAATTGCCTACTCAGTTCGAAGTAACATTTGTTGGCAGGAGTTAACAGTCAGTTATGAGCAGAATGGCAAGACGATTATAATTTCGAGAGATTGCCTGTCCATTCATCCTAACGTGCAAGCGATAACTTGGGTAAAAAACGAAGTATCACGGTGGAACTAAGTATATGTACATGGCACAATGAGGTCAGTATTGTAGATTGGCGGAATCGGATTACTGCCACGCCACGGAAACCTATAAATTGCCGTAACTAAGCACCAAGTCAAAATAAAGAACAGTAATTTGGCACAGTGGATCACAGTAACAAGGTGCATGTGTGGGATAAAAATTATGAAAAAGTGGGAGTGGCCCGCACTTTAAATGGTTTGATGTAAATATCTCCTAAAGATATTTCAGAAAAAATGGAAGTTTTATTTTTCATAATTTGGCAGTTTACAAGTAGATTTTGAAAAATATCTTCCTAAAATAATTTTTCAAAATTCGAATTATTTTCGAGGATTTATTGTCGTGGCAACTGGACCGGTTAGCGGACATTTGCAAAAATATGCGACTTAACGTAAGACTTTAAGCGCGTTTATTCTCGAAACTACTTTTTCGAATTCTAATCAATTTAATTGAAATATGGCTTCAATACTGTCTAAATATCTCTCTATCACATGATGAATCAAAGACTTAAAAATTGAAATATTCGATATGTTTAAAAAATTTGACAAAGTTAAAAAATTCACCCTTATTTTTGATTAGCCACTATTTTGAAAAAAAAAATCAGTTTTTCAGCGTTTTGAGATAGTGACATTCGCATTAATAAAAACTCATTACTGGTTTCATATCACGGAGAGTAAAAACTCTACTTCAAGGACGCATAACTCAATAAAAAATTGAATTAATTTTGCGTATGATACTCTCCAAATATAAATAAAGAAATGATAACAAAATGGGTAGAAAAAAGAGCAATTTCTTTTTTAATTATTTATACTTAAACGATCGAAATTTAGATCTTTAGACTAGAATACCCCTTTAATGCCGAAAATATGTGAATTAAGTCTACAAATTACCCCTACAGTCCTACATACATATAACGATTTTCGTTGTTCTAAAAAACTTCAAATTTCAGACAGTGTTTTCTTTAAAATAATAAAATTAGATTAATGGTTTAGAATTGATACAATAATGGGATTGATCCACATCTTGATCCAAACCTCACATTTTGAATACAGGAAATTCCGATCCTCTGATTGTTGTTTCCCAAAAATTCACTAGATTAAATTTAGCCTCTTTGTCTGAGTATATATCACTTATACCTCTTTTCAAGATGATTATAAATATTCTTATTTTAATCTGTCCTTACCTGTAGTCCCCTTAGCTTCGTGTATTAAATATGCTTACCTAATACAATATGAACAATTTGTTTTGGTTATGATTTAAAAATTAGCTCCATTTATCTGACATATGTATATGGTTTGATAATTTTAATATTTTTAATAATACCCAATTTCAAACCTAATATCCTCGTAAGATAAATTTTTGAATCAACATTTTAGTAAGAACAATTTGAACAAAAGTGTTCAATGTAACGAAAGACTCATCTATTAAAATTGCTTTAAGCGCCTTTGCCCCGCATAATAACATTATACAATCTGAAGTCACCCTTGTTACCTTTCTTTCATCGCATTTATTTAATAGTCTGCAAGCTACAGTTATTTTCAAATACTTAATTCCATTACTCATAACTACATGCCCAATTTAGTTAATGAAGGCAGTAAAAGCCTTTATTTATTTAGGCTCTTGTAACTTCTCTTCTACAAACAATCATAATGCAGCGCCCACATGGTTAAGAATAAACTTGTCATGTGAAAAAAGCCTTAAGGCCGTTGACCTCTTCCATAAATAACTTTATTGAAGAGCTCACTATTTATAAAAATTTTATGTTATGTGACGTCAGATGTCACCAAATGACACATCAATTCAAAATAGGCCAATATCGTAATACAATAAATCATAAAAATAAATTAATAAAAAAATACCGATTTAAGTCATTGGTTGGGTAAAAAATCTAGTTCGCTCCGGTTACGTGAAAGTGGTTTTAGATTCGTACTCTCTGCTAGATAAGTTTATGTTCCGATTTATTCAGTTCTGAAAGCAGCAAATAAGTTTTTCAGTTGAAGTCTGCACAAAAGCATCAGTGGACTTAGTCGAATAAACACTTTTTCATCCACCACTATTGATTATGCCGGGCTACGGGATTTATACCAGTTGCTTGCTCATTGTTATAGTTGTTTCTAATAATTTTTAGTTACCTGATTAAGTTTACTTCAACAAAATTCTATTATTTTTTTTTTACTTGACACGAGAGTGTAATTTGTGGACACTTATTGCCCACTTGATGCTCTCATTAAGTCTCTAAAGCCCACTAGACATGCTGGTCAGCCAACTTCGGCTAAGTGTGAAGCATTTACGCTAACCACTTGGCTCACACCCACTCACCACTCACCACTCAGCCCCGAGGCCCCCACTTGGCATTGGAAAGTTGTGAAAAACGAGAATTTAACTTTGGGATTTAAAATCTGTGGTAATTAATTATTGAAAAGTTTTCGCTTGCATTTTATTTACGCTCATTAATTAGCTAAACAACTTCGTGCCAAAAGAGCACATATACTTACTCAATCACACACACACAGATCTACTTTATGCGTGGTAGTCATTATTTCTCGCAGCGTCCGCAACGCCCTCATTTCCATCTCTAATGCCGCCTGACTTTCCTTCTACTTTCGGCTGAATAATGAAATCGTTGCACGCGCTTTATGCTGCAATGTCAACCGCAATTAAAATCTGAAATAAAATTGTCATCCACAGCTCTTAAATGGATGCGCAAACAGCACTATTCCGCAGCTCTGGTTCCATTTTCGGCTCCTCCCCGCCACTTTGCTATTTCGCTTGCTGCGATTGTTCTTCTTGTTGTTTGTTGTCTGTTTGTTGTATTTTTTGTTTGTGTTGATTTTGGTGTTGTCTTTGCGTTGTTATTGTTGACTTTCCTGCTTTTTGTTGTTTGTTGTGGCTCGTGGCTGGTTGCGGAAAGGTTTGCGTTCTCGTGTATTCATATTCGGAAATTATGCGAAAACGTCGAGCTCATTGCATGGTGTGGGCCAAAAATTCATGATGGCTAGAAATGAAATAAAATCGCTTAAAATTGTCGCCTGTTTATAATTGCTGCTCGATTTATGCTAAATAGCATATTCAAGGAAAGATGACTAATAAGAAGCCATTTCAGCTGAAATTCACTTACTGTCAATGATAACACTTAAGAAGTTATCGATATATAACAAGAAAGGAAGGGCTAAGTTCGGGTGTCACCGAACATTTTATACTCTCGCATGATAAAGTGATAATCGAGATTTCATTATACGTCATTTACATATTTTTCAAATACCGTATTTTTGTAAAGTTTTATTCCGCTATCATCATTGGTTCCTAATGTACTATATATTATACAGAGAAGGCATCAGATGGAATTCAAAATAGCGTTATATTGGAAGAAGGCGTGGTTGCGAACCGATTTCACCCATATTTCGTACATGTCATCAGGGTGTTAAGAAAATATTATATACCGAATTTCATTGAAATCGGTCTAGTAGTTCCTGAGATATGGTTTTTGGTCCATAAGTGGGCGAGGCCACGCCCATTTTCAATTTTTAAAAAAAGCATGGGTGTAGCTTCCTTCTGCCATTTCTTTCGTAAAATTTAATATTTCTGACGTTTTTTGTTAGTCGGTTAACGCACTTTTAGTGATCTTCAACATAACCTTTGTATGGGAGGTGGGCGTGGTTATTATCTGATTTTCGTCCATTTTTGAACTGTATATGGAAATGCCTGAAGAAAACGACTCTGTTGAGTTTGGTTGACATAGCTATAGTAGTTTCCGAGATACGTACAAAAAACTTAGTAGGGGCCGGGGCCACGCCCACTTTTCCAAAAAAATTACGTCCAACTATGCCCCTTCCTAATGCGATCCTTTGTGTCAAATTTCACTTTAATATCTTTATTTACGGCTTAGTTATGACACTTTATAGGTTTTCGGTTTTCGCCATTTTGTGGGCGTGGCAGTGGGCCGATTTGCCCATCTTCGAACTTAACCTTCTTATGGAGCCAAGAAATTCGTGTACTAAGTTTCATCATGATATCTCAATTTGTACTCAAGTTACAGCTTGCACGGACGGACGGACAGACAGACATCCGGATTTCAACTCTACTCGTCACCCTGATCACTTTGGTATATATAACTCTATATCTGACTCTTTTAGTTTTAGGACTTACAAACAACCGTTATGTGAACAAAACTATAATACTCTCCTTAGCAACATTGTTGCGAGAGTATAAAAAATTAAATACGTAACAATAATGATATGTCTAAAATGTTAGATAATATAAAGGTAAGAGTTTAAAACTTCAATGTATAGACTCAAAAATAATTTTTCAATTTTGTTGAAGTAATACTACCAGAGCCTTTTATATCGGGTGATTTTTTAAGAGCTTGATAACTTTTTTTTAAAAAAAAACGCATAAAATTTGCAAAATCTCATCGGTTCTTTATTTGAAACGTTAGATTGGTTCATGACATTTACTTTTTGAAGATAATTTCATTTAAATGTTGACCGCGGCTGCGTCTTAGGTGGTCCATTCGGAAAGTCCAATTTTGGGCAACTTTTTCGAGCATTTCGGCCGGAATAGCCCGAATTTCTTCGGAAATGTTGTCTTCCAGCTGGAATAGTTGCTGGCTTATTTCTGTAGACTTTAGACTTGACGTAGCCCAATAAGCAAAATTGCCGCATTTGGGGTGAAGAGCAACCAGAAACCGTTCAAGAACTGCCCATGCATCGAAAAATGCACTGTTTGGTGTGGTTTGTACGCTGGTGGAATCATTGGACCGTATTTTTTCAAAGATGCTGCTGGACGCAACGTTACGGTGAATGGCGATCGCTATCGTTCGATGCTAACAAACTTTTTGTTGCCAAAAATGGAAGAACTGAACTTGGTTGACATGTGGTTTCAACAAGATGGCGCTACATGCCACACAGCTCGCGATTCTATGGCCATTTTGAGGGAAAACTTCGGAGAACAATTCATCTCAAGAAATGGACCCGTAAGTTGGCCACCAAGATCATGCGATTTAACGCCTTTAGACTATTTTTTGTGGGGCTACGTCAAGTCTAAAGTCTACAGAAATAAGCCAGCAACTATTCCAGCTTTGGAAGACAACATTTCCGAAGAAATTCGGGCTATTCTGGCCGAAATGCTCGAAAAAGTTTCCCAAAATTGGACTTTCCGAATGGACCACCTAAGACGCAGCCGCGGTCAACATTTAAATGAAATTATCTTCAAAAAGTAAATGTCATGAACCAATCTAACGTTTCAAATAAAGAACCGATGAGATTTTGCAAATTTTATGCGTTTTTTTTTAAAAAAAAGTTATCAAGCTCTTAAAAAATCACCCGATATTGTGTTATATATACAGTCAAAAAAAATCTACATATACCCCTCAATTTCCATGTACCAGAAAATTAGGAGCGATATTTGAAGAAAAAAATATCAACGTTTAAGGCACTTATAACAAATATTATTTGTAGGAAAGAAAATATATTAAAAAATTATAAAATAGAAATTAAGAAAAAACATAATAATAAGCGGTGAAAAAAGTCTACATGCAACATGCAACTCTTAACAACAAACAGAAAATTAAGAGGAAAGAAAGCCTTACAACAGTTATCCTTGATCTCCATATTTTAAATTACCACCAATGCAATTATTTTAGTGGACAAAGGGATAGTTATAGAGAATTTTCTTTTACTTTTGTCAATGAAAATGGATAATCAAAAAGAAATACACATTACAGTTAGAAATATTGTGATTAATTTCCGAAAAGAAAGCAAATCGTATGGAGAAATTGCTAAGACTATGAAGCTTAGTCGTGCTAGATATTATAATAATACCAATAGTACCGAAAATAAGCCACGAACTGGTGGACCTAAGAAACTATCAAGACGCAATTTTACTAGTATTGTTAAAGTAGTCAACCAGGATCCAAAAATAAGTGCCCCAAAATAAGCGGAACACGTCGAAAGATGTTGCAATATAAGTGTTATTCCTGGAACAATAAGAAATGTTCTACATGACAATGGATTTTATGGCAGAGGAGCACGCAGAAAACCACTAATTTCAGCCAAGAACTGTAAACTTCGCCTTGAGTTGGCTAAAGCCCATCTAGACAAGGATATAAACTTTTGGAAACGTATTTTATTTACTGACGAAAGTAAGTATATTATTTTCGGAAGTGATGGCCGTTGCAAAGCTTGGAGAAAACCAAATACTGTGCTTGATCCAAAGAATATTATGCCCACAGTTAAACATGGTGGCGGTAACGTTATGGTTTGGTTTGCCATTGCGTCGCCTGGAGTGAGTCGTTTGTTTTTTGTCAAGGGTAATATGGACCGTTATCAATACGAAACCATATTGGAACCAAATCTGAAGCCATCTGTTGATAACTTGGTTTTGGTAAATTAATGGATTTTCCAATAAGATAACGACTCGAAGCATACTGCGCCTCACCGTCTTCAAGCTGTCATTGATGCCTAAGGTGGACTGACCAAAAACTAAAAGATAACAAATTACCATTTTATTTATAATTTATTTTGAAGAATACATACTAAGAATTTGGGGCTGTATGTACACTTTTTTCCCATGAATTTTTAATGTTTTTGTTATTGTTTACCTTATTATGTAAGTGAATTCCTTTCTTATTTTATAATTAAACTAACTTAAAAGTGCCTTAGATATTGACATATTTTTTTTTTAATTTTCTTCGCAAACTCCATAAAACTCATGAATTAAGGGGTGTATGTAGACTTTTTTCCTTGACTGTATATTCTCTTGACCTTGTTTCACTCGGATAACTACATGCATGGATTTTACCTACAAGAAATTGAATATTTGAATTTTCAGCTTTTCCGAACATTATCCTTGGTCTAAATACGCCAATTTGTATAATTTTCAAACAACATTTTCGGAAGAATAAATAAAATATTGACTATAAAAACGAATAAGACCTTGAGAATTTTCTAACTGTCCCATATTTGTTTTGCTTTGGATTTGTAAATAAATAAGCTTACAATAAAGTATATACATACTAATATCTATATTTATATATAGATATATAATCCATTCGAGGTTCCCTACTTTTTAATAGAAAAAACATATAAACTTCAAATTTAATGGGGAATGTTTATTATCATCCGAAAGGGCATTCTTTGGCATTTGTTTTTTGAAAATTATCTCCTTCAAATGTTGGCCTCGGCTACGATTCAGACGGTCCATTCGTTGAGTGCAATTTTTGATGACTCGTTCGAGTTTTTCGACTTGAAACTGGCGAATGACACGTGTGTTATTTTGCCCCACGGCTTGAATCGGAGTGGGATTGTCCGCATAGACTTTAGACTTTACATATCCCCAGAGGAAAAGGTGTGATATTACACACGATCTTGGTGGGCAATCGACCGTTCCAAAACGTCAAATTATCTGCTCACCGAAGTGTTTTCTCAATAAAATCATTAATTGATGTGGTGTTTGGAAAGTGTCGCCGCCTTGTTGAAATCAAATATCGCCGAGGTCACGAACTTCAATTTTAAATATTAATTAGCCGGTAATCATGGTGCGATAACCGTCGCCATTGACGGTTATGTTCTCACCCTCATCATTTTTGAAGAAATATTGACCGATTATTCCACTGGCCTACACACTACACTAAACCGTTGTTTTCTGGATGAAATTACTTGAATCTCTTCAGGTTGTCTTTCGTCTCAAAAGCGGCAATTTCACTTGTTTATACACCATTGAGCCAGGAATTGGTCTGATCGCTGAACAAAATTTGGCTTGAAAACGTCATTCTTCTTTGATATTTTCAAGAGCCCATAGATCGAAACAATGCCGCTTGGAAAGGTCGAGCGGTTTCAGTTATTTCACAAGCTGTATTTTTTACACTTTCAATTTAAGTAATTCCATACGTCAGCCAAGTTGCTGAGAACAAATGAATGAGAATGAATGCTTGGTCTCAATATGGGCGATGGCGTTCCAAATAATACGCTTAGTAGGTTGGTTATTTTGACCATAAGTTGAGTGAATCGGGTGAAACACACTCTTTGCAGAACGTGAAAAAGTTGAAAGACTTGTAAACGTTGTTTAGGCGTAAGTTGTTCTATGCTAAATACCAAACAATCCTGAAAAAAAATAACATTACAGTTTGACAGGACTCAGTCGTGATCTGTCAAAAAATGGCTACTGAAAAAGTATTACTACTTGGATCACTCGTTATAAGTTGAAAAGTTTATTAAGGTGTTAAAAATAAAGAAGGACAAAATAAGTGCCGTTTAACAGATTTAAAATACTTTATGCGGCGGAAAACATGAATAGTTTATTTATAAAAATATGGGCACATTAGTAAAGTCGAATAAATTCGTATGTTTTTTTTAGTATTTTACAATACGTAGCATACAATTCTGATGTATTTGACATTTATCCAGTACCGATAATTTTATGTAGTTTATCGCACTGGAACTTTTTATATCCAACTTTCTAATATACATAGTCGTCTCTGTTCTCATTGACTACTCTCGTTGTCTTTTTCCATATATGTACATATGTATGTGAACTTTGGGGTGTCTGTTAAATAATCTTATTTTATATTTATTAATTTTTTTGTTCTTTGCAAACGCCCGAATTTTAGTTTTGGTACCAAAATGATTCTACTCCGCTTTCTTAAAACAAACGGTAGCAAATTCCTTCGGTTAATTAAATTTGTAAGTCATTTCAAAGCAATCTAAGGTTTGAAAAGGGTATCTGAAAATTATTCTCAATTGGTTTATGTTTTAAATAACCATGTGAATATAATACAGTAGAGGTCATCCTAAACCTCTCACCGCTCCATATAATTAACGAATAGACAGCGAAGCTTACAGTGCTGGTCTTGGCAACAGAAGGATATGGAAAAGAGAGAATAATTTCGTCTCAACAAATGAAGGTCTTAGGAGAAGCTACACTTTTTCTTCCAAGAGACGGCGATACAAAGAGGGTAAGCTTCACGAAGAAGTTTAAGTTACTTTCGGCAGTGAGGCAGACTGGAGTGATTCCACACCTGATCTACTACTGAGGGTCATCACTATTGGGTGATAAACGGACGGCTCGAAGACACCGGAGAACATTGGATCAGGCATTGCGGGATCGCATACCAAGCCTCTCATACCCATGGGATGTTGGAGCATTTTTAAAGCAGAAGTTTTTGCAATAAGTCTTCTTCTTCTTATTTACTGTCGTAGCAACCGCTTACGCGTTTATAGCCGAGTTAACAACAGCGCGCCTGTCGTTTTTCTTTTCGCAAGGTCCTCTTATAGAAGACTGTTCCTTTTTGGTTTAGCTCTGCAGCTCGAATTTTTTTCTCCAGAAGTAGGTTGAAGAAGTCACATGAAAGAAGTCACCTTTGCTGAAACCTCGTATAGTATCGAACAGCTCGTTGAGGTCCTTCCTGATCCTGACGGAGCTTTTGGTGTTGCTCAACGTCAGCTTACACAGCCGTATTAGTTTTGCGGGCGTACCAATTTAAAACATCGCTGCTCTCCTTTTCGTGCTGTCAAAAGCAGCTTTGAAATCGACGAAGAGGTATTGCGTGTCGATTCTCCTTTCACGGGTCTTTTCCTGAATTTACCGACTGTTCCGCCAAAGATACCTTTCTTGCCCGCAATGGCGTTAAAGTCGACAAGCACGTTTTTGACATTGTGGCGGGGGCAGCTCTCAAAGGTGCGTTCCAACCGCTCATTGAAGGCGTCTTTGGTCACATCGTCCTTCTCTTCCGACGGGCGTGGGCGCAAGTCAGCGATATGTTGAAGTACTTTGCTTTGCGTGAATGACAGTAGTCGTCGACGGAGTTTCTCTCCCACCACGAATTCTACACCGAACTGCGCTCCTTTATATGGCCACTGTAGTAAAATGCCAAGGACCTACTCCCTTCAGTCCTTGTCCCGTCCATCGCATTTCTTGGACGTCGGTGATGTCAGCCTTCAATATAAAGAGGAAATCAACCAGGTAGGTAGCGGCACCTTCCTAATTAAGAACCGGACATTCCAGGTACATGCCCTCAAATCGTAATCCTTATTTCGTTTGCCATTATCGTCATCAAAAGGGGTTATTATCTTTCGAGGATAAGCTTTTGGGTGTATTTGGGATGGATTTGGGACAATAGACCCCATGTCGCGGTGCAAACCTCATCTAGTTTTTATTCTATTCGATTATGTTTTATGAAATTATTTGTTACGTTGAACATAAAGTAGCGATCTTGTTCTAGTCTGAGGCCGTTTTTGACAAATGTTTACGTCATTTTGCTTTGCAACCTCACTTGGTGTTGAAAATAATTTCCTTGCGAAGGCTTACCGTGACAAAGATGGCACTGCAGACTTTTATCAAAATAAGACAAAATATATTAGTTAGCCAACTATAGTAACTATAAAGGACAATTTTCATTCTAATCCAGTAAAAAAATCAACTACCACTACAAACAAAATGTAATACTGTGTACACAGGATTCTCAAGGAAATAGCCAACAGCAAACGCGCACGAAACCAAATGACAATTGAAATTGAATTTAGTGAAATTTTCTTATTTTTATGTAAATTCGCCGCCAAAACGAAATGACTGTCGAACGAAGAAGAAAGAGGGCAGCAGTAGAATCACGGGTTGGTAGTAAAATAAATGACGAGGAAGCGCAGCGATTTTTTTCGCAGCCAAGCAAAAACAAATAAGTATAAAATGTAGTCGTTGGAGTGGCGTTCAAATGAAAATGAAATCAAATAAAATTCAATTTAAGGAGACAACACAACGCGCAGTTTGTGTGTGTGGGGATGTAGCAACGCTGGTTGGCGGAGGTGTGGCGCACTTGAAATATATGTTTGCATATACCTATGTGTGAGTACATAGGTTTCGCTTTTGCGTGTTAAACGCACTTGCAAATGAACATGCTCGCACACACATACTTATACACATACATGCATGCAAGTGTGTGTGTTTGCCTGCTCGCCACATTAGAATGCGCACGAAAGTAAACCATCGCACTTATCGCCCGCTCCAGTTGCGCGGTGGCGTGTCGCTGCTTGCTGGTTGCTGGCGTGTTGAATCAGCAACTCATGCGTTCAAATTGCTCCACATTTAGCGGGACAGTTGCGATGATATTTTTTCGCATCCGCCCGACACATTTGCCTTTGCCGGCAAAGTACTTGAGCGTTCATTTAGCTTTCAAACTCCTCCGCCGGCTCTTCAATTTAGCGTCACCAGCTGTTCGTTTGTTCGGCTGTGGCTCCACAAAGCGGTTGGATTTCATTTCACGCTGAAAGTGCCGGAGTCTTCACTTTACTTGCGCCACCTTCTTCGCTATATGCTTGCGCCTTTGTCCATATGTTACAACTTATGTTTGCACATATTTATGAGTGTCTGTGTGTGTGTGTGTGTATGAGTATATGGTTGGCAGGTGGTGTTCTCTCATTAGTCCCGCATTCGCCTAGCAGACGATGTCATGAAGTTTATATGCCATTAATAAACCTTTTATTTCACATTATGATATGTGCATATACCCTCTACGAAATAAGTTCCATAGTGTTAACTGTTTTAGATTGGTAAGATTTTTTTTTTAATATTTGGGTAAGATTGTGCGAAAATGTTTTTTTTGATTAGCTCAGGACCAGGATCCTCTGCTAATATACCAACCTCTTGAATCTTTCCATAAATTTATGGAATTCTGCCGAGTTGTTCTTCTATTTCGCTGTTTTGCGCCAATTGGAGATTCCAAGTGTAGCCAGGTCCTTCTCCACCTAATACTTCCAGCGGAGTGGAAGTCTTCGTCTTCCTCTGCTTCCCCAATGCGCAAAGAACCATAAATTTTTTGCAGAACCTTTTTTTCGAAAAATCGTAACGCCGGCGCATCAGATGTTGTCATCGTCCATGCCCCTGCACCATATAGCAGAACTGCGATGATGAGTGACTTATAGAATTTAGTCTTTATTTGTTGAGAGAGGACTTTACTTCCCTATTTCCTACTCAGTCCGAAGGAGCATCCGTTGGCGAGGGTTATTCTGCGTTGAATTTCGAGGCTGACGTTGTTGTTGCTGTTAATGTTGGTTGCAAGATAGACGAAATTATTATTATTATTTCGAAGATGTGACTGTCAAGAATGACGTGGGAACCAAATATAGAGTGCAAAGACTGTTTGTTTGATGACAGCAGATATTTCATCTTGCCCTCGTCCACTACCAGACCCATTTGCTTCACTTCTTTGTCCAATCTGGAGAAAGCAGAGCTAACGGCGCGGTTGTTATGGCCAATGACATCGGCGTATGCCGGCAGTTGAGCACTGCCGGAGAGTCATGTCCGTATGTCCCATGTCGATATTCAGAAGTTTTAAGATGCCTTTAATCTTCAGTTTTAACAGTGATGCAATGTGGTTTTGGAAATAATCACTGAAGAGTTGGTATATTTTACTCATACTGTGCAATGCTCTTCTTTATACTCTTGAGTCCACAAAATGAACCAAACAAATAATAACAGCAAAAAGATTGAATTAAAGGAGTCTGGTTCTGCTGGAAAAATGTCGGAAGGAACAGGTAATTCCCTGAAGAGGGTAGCCTTTGCAACGGGCCAGAAAGTAATCGAAAGGGCGGGCACTAAGTCTAGAACTGAAGCCGAGTCTAGCTTCAGGAAGGCAACAGCATCAGCAACAGCCGGGACCAAACCTTGTAGCCAAAGTATGGCTATACAAAAGTACAACTGCTAGTAGAGCGTGTGCCAAAGACATTTATTTCCTAACACCAAAAGGTCAAAAGAATTTTTTGCAGCTTTTAGGGGCGATTTGTTAAGTCTCTCAAGAACCTTTCTATAAAAAATGTAAGATACAAATCTTCAAATATTCAACATATTTGGAGTCGCAATTCATCTGAATTTGCTAAAGGGCTAGACGCTATCGTGCGAGGAGTGTATACATTTTGTGATTACAAGGAGAATTTGTTATATCTTATTTTTTTTGTGTCTTTTTATTTTTTGCTTTCTCCAGCCTGTCAACTGTTCTTTTACTACTTGGAAAATTGAGGCAACGGAGCAACCGCACTTTGGCACATCTGAAGGCATGTGTTATCGAGCGCGTGCTGCTGGAACACTACGCACTTACATATACAATATGTATAATATATTTACTGAAGCCCTGTAGGATTCTTTTCTTTCAGCTCTGAGTCTTGGTGAAAAGACTTAGCACTTTACTATAACTCCACAAGCTCCAACTAAACTTGATCTGGGTTCCCGGCCACAGGAACATGTTCTGTTAAAAAAAAGCAGACGAGTTGGCAAAGGCAGGAGCTTTCCTCAATGAATCCGAGGCGGAGCTAATACCAAGCCCGCTGGGATCGATCAAAGGAGAGATCAATAGACAATTTCAACAAATTGCAAACAACAGGTGGAAAAACATAACAAAATGCGTCACAACTAAACAATTATGGCCAACATATGACAGGAAAGGAACCAACGACTTATTGAATAAGTCAAGAAAAAGTATTCACAGAATAACAGCTACTACAACAGGGCACTGGCCATTTGAGGAACATGCGTCCAAAATAGGTATGCCCTACAACGACATCTGCCGTGGCTGCGGAGTAGCAGGGAACAAGGAAAAAATCTTCCACTTTCTCTGCGAATGCTCAGCTCTAGCACAGATCCGACACAAAACACTCGGAATCCACCAAGCTCCAAACCTTGAATGAATTTCCACCAGAAGCATATCGGACATACATAAGTAGTTTCATCGAAACCTCAAAATGGTTTGAGAGAGAAGGCGAAACAGATACAGGAGGTTCTACGAACAGTGTATCAAAATGGCACATCAAGTGCTAATTGATCCCGATAGGGCTGCACTCCTACCTACCTACCTACTATAACTCCTACTTTGATATATGATTGTTGAAACGTCAAAGTTTTGAAAGTAGCGAATCGAATAAACAACTGGTCTAAATTAGAGGGATAAAGTAGTAATTAGAGGTAGAGCGATGTCTCTTCTGTGAAGAAAGCAGAGCTTTGAGAAAGGCGAAATGGGACGGCGCGGAGGGATAACCTGAAGTTATTGGGTCCAAATACTTTAATTGAAACTGTATACAGTTCATTTCTTACTAGTCTGTAGGTTCATCTTTTCCGACAGGGTAGATTCAGTTCTAGTCCTTTGTTTTGTATGTTCGTACAGTGTAGGCGTTTTTGTCTGTGTTTTAAAATGTTTGGTAAATTGAATTTCAAGATTTATAACGTTGCAGTTTGTTGATTCGCTTCCGCATTGCTGGCAAATTGCTGCGGCATAGCGCGCTTCTGCGGTTAAAGCACCCACGAGCGCTTGCCAGCTAGTAATAAGACGTAACCGTTTCAAACGAATGTGCTTAGGCGTGTGCTTTTACCAAAATTATAAATGCTTTTGTGCTGAGTATGATGGCGGAAAGGCGCTCAACAGGCACCTTTTAAATTTGAAATTTTCATAGAAATGAAAACGAAAAAATACAACGGAACTATTAGGCGCATTTGTAATGGCCTTAACTGCTTTGTAGCTTCCGAGTTCATTTGCACTAATCGACTCTCTAACACCAATCATAAATGCTGCTTGCGAAGGTATGCAATCGATAACTTGCTCCGCAAGTACGGGCGATAGTGAATAGTGTTTCTTAAATGAAAGTGTTAAAAGGTTTTTTTGCTGGTTAGAAACAAAATTAAATGTGTGGTACTTCACTTAAAAGCATTTTTCTACAAAGTAAGTAAAAACCACCAGTCTAAGTGTGTTCCCCTTGCCATGCTAAGGGTTTAGCTATCTTGCCTAACCCAGCCTATGTATGTAGAAATCATAGTGGCAGTATTATGGCCAGACCGATTTAAATCAATGTTATATCAATTTAGAAATGATAAATTTTAAACTGTTTTTTCAGCTACGAGGGTTGGAAGTACACAGGTGGTCCCGAGTACGTTGGTTTATCTTTAAAGAGACCGAGTACGGAGTACATATTACAAATTTGGTCCATTTTTCCTGTTGCTCTAAGCCTCATTTACGATAAGCTATGGCGAGTTAGCGCTGGCGGTGAGAATTGGTTACCCAAAGCCACGATTCGATTGCTATGTGTACTACCCGAAGTTTGTTTGTCATGAGAACCACATAAACTGGTTTGAAAAGTGTTTCTTATAGTGTTCTATATTTTTTGAGTTATTTGTTCAAATATCATATCTCTACTACATATACTTACATAAAGACCGGCCAAGAAACCTGAGCAGCAGAGCTTGGAAATGTTTGAATTTTAGATTTTTATCGTTTTTGTCACTTTAAAGGAACTTTACTTCCGCTTAGGATGGTAGATAGTGTTCCTCAGGGAACAACACTACGTATTAATTGCCGTCCATTACGAACATCTCAGTATTAACTGAGATAGTAGCGCATCGTCTAAAGTATAAAAATCACAATCACTTTTTTAAATGGCTAAATGGTCGATACTAACAGAGAACGTCTTTAAACAGCTTATAACGTAGGTCCACTGTGAACCGATCACAAATTTGTTAAGGCGGCTAATGTCAGTTTCGTCTATGTCTGTTGATTCGATGAAAGCATGACTGCCAGTTCCGCAACTCTGCTATAACAGACATACAAACGAGTCTGATTATGAGGTAGCTTGATGCTACTTGTATAACTAGTGAGAATAGACACTCCTTGACTAACTTTGAGCCCATACTGAAGCTTAATTCTGCGAAAATAAATTTGGCTTTCCATTCATTAGCGATAGGTGTTTAGAGATTTCTGTACGACATTGTAGCTTAGCTTCTAATTGCGAAAGGAGGTATCCTCAAGCTGAGTGCAATGCGGTTGCCGTTGTGAATAACTTCTCTTTGTCAGAAGCTCACTTTTACAGAAACATATAAAGTGCATCTGAAGGACAGAATTACTAAGCTTCGGTACATTCATATACATATGTTGTTGCTATGTGATTCCTAATGTTTGTCTTCCAATTAATTTGTTTGTTATCCTATGTATATCTTCAACTACTTGCAAGTAAGTGGTACTACCAAGAAGAGTGTAGTATCATCAGCTGATAGCTACATAATTTTGTTGTTTTTGTACTAGTTTTTTGAGACAAGTTAATCAGTAACATATGCTATGGATGTCAGTGCCCAATATATACGGTCTTTCAACAGAGTTTCGAGCGTGCAAAGAGGTGATTGTAGGACTTACGTCTGCGAGGTCCGCGTGAGTTTTTCCTATTTACAAAAATAACGAGAATCTTAAAAGGCCGTCGTTTTACAGAATAGATAAAAGTCGTTAAAAGAGCTAAAGGTCATCCCAAAAATCTAGTTTGAGAAGTGTTTCGACGTTTGGAAGAAGCGCTGCCATGAGTGTAAATATCGAATGGAGACTGTTTGCAAGGCGACAACCTTAATGTAGACAACTGAATAAATATTTTTTTCAACAAAAAGAAAATGCCCAATGATGAACACACACTAGGATTCTGACTTGCAAATGTGATTAGATGATCACTCTCTCGGGCACATTCTTTGCAAAAAGAAAAAAACAATAAATAATAATAACAATTCCGGTTATTACTATCGGTTATAGAAATCTACAATATTACTATATTGCTGAAAACTACTTCCGTATCTAAAAAGGACATTATTACTTTCGATAAGTTACAATTTTTGCTGAAATATGGTTTGAACTGCTTTCTTGAAAACGTGTCAGGTCGTCTACAAAATTGTTCATATTGGGGAGTGACCTTATATGTATTGTACAAACGATTATACACAGATATTGGTCTTTTCAAAAAAGCCACTAATATATTAAGTACTAATTTCGTTTGCACCTTTTCATTCTTTAAAGTGTATATTTGCATGACATTTGAAAGGCTTATCTTTAAGTACTCACTAGCAGTCGTTTATCGAACGTACAAGCCCGTAACGTTTAACGGAAATACGCAGATTTCCACCCACAAGCTTAGCCGAGTGGATCTGCATATATTTCCCGCAAATATGGAACACCATTAGTGCTAAAAATTATTATGGCAAACACGAAATGAACGAGTTCGCCAATGTCTATGGTAAATGTAATCACTTTCATGCACAGTGGTTCATTAGGGAACTTATACTGGTATATTCTTTAATATAATGCTGGTAAAAGTGAAATGAGTGTCTATATCTCTTAAAGTACAATGCTGAGAAGTACGCAGATGATGTTGACATTTTTGTACCCTCACAACAAACTTGCTAAGGAGAGTATTATAGTTTTGTTCACATAACGGTTGTTTGTAAGTCCTAAAACTAAAAGAGTCAGATATAGGGTTATATATACCAAAGTGATCAGGGTGACGAGTAGAGTCGAAATCCGGATGTCTGTCTGTCCGTCCGTCCGTGCAAGCTGTAACTTGAGTAAAAATTTAGATATCATGATGAAACTTGGTACACGTATTCCTTGGCTCCATAAGAAGGTTAAGTTCGAAGATGGGCAAAATCGGCCAACTGCCACGCCCACAAAATGGTGGAAACCAAAAACCTATAAAGTGTCATAACTAAGCCATAAATAAAGATATTAAAGAAATTTGGCACAAAGGATCGCATTAGGGAGGGGCATATTTGGACGCAATTCTTTAGAAAAGTGGGCGTGGCCCCGCCCCCTACTAAGTTTTTTGTACATATCTCGGAAACTACTATAGCTTTGTCAACCAAACTCTATAGAGTCGTTTTCTTCAGACATTTCCATATACAGTTCAAAACGAAAGAAATCGGATAATAACCACGCCCACCTCCCATACAAAGGTTATGTTGAAAATCACTAAAAGTGCGTTAACGGACTAACAAAAAACGTCAGAAACACTAAATTTTACGGAAGAAATTGCAGAAGGAAGCTGCATCCAGGCTTTTTTTTTTAAATTGAAAATGGGCGTGGCCTCGCCCACTTATGGACCAAAAACCATATCTCAGGAACTACTTAACCGATTTCAATGAAATTCAGTATATAATATTTTCTTAACACCCTGATCACATGTACGAAATATAGGTGCAATCGGTTCACAACCACGCCTTCTTCCAATATAACGCTATTTTTAATTCCATCTAATGCCTTTTCTGTATAATACGACTATATACATTAGGAATCAATGATGATATAATAGTGATGATTATAAAGTTTTTTGAAACTAATATCATAAATATACCTGGCTGTCTCCGGATCGAAAAACTACCAACCAGATCGATCATGTTGTGATAGATGGAAGACACGTCTCCAGTGTTTTAGATGTGCGTGCGCTCCGAGGTCCTAACATCGACTCGGACCACTATCTTGTTGCAGCTAAGATTCGCACTCGCCTCTGTGCAGCAAAAACGCATGCCAACAAACACAAGGAAGGTTCGATGTCGAGAAGCTTCAATCACAACAGACAGCCGAGCGATTTTCTACTCGGCTTGCACTCCTGCTCTCTGAGAGCACTAGTCAACAACTCGGTATAAGGGAACTGTGGGACGGCATTTCAAATTCCTTACGTACAGCTGCAACCGAAACCATTGGTTTTCGGAAAGAGCAAAAGAACAGCTGGTACGACGAAGGAGTGCCGTGTCGCAGCGGAGAGAAAACAGGCTGCCTACCTCGCAACGTTACGATCGACCACTACACGTGCGGGATGGGATAGATACCGAGAGTTGAAGAGGGAAGCGAGACGCATTTGCACAGAAGAAGAAAGAGGCCGAAATGCGTGAGTACGAAGAGCTTGATAAGCTGGCCGGCAGGGGTACTGCTCGAAAATTCTACGAAAAAATGCGGCAGCTTACAGAAGGTTTCAAGACCGGAGCATACTCTTGTAGAACCCCCAAAGGTGATCTAGTCACTGATGCCCAGAGCATAGTTAAATTATGGAGGGAACACTTCTCCAGCCTGCTGAATGGCAGTGAATGCACAACACCAGGAGAAGGAGAACCCGATTCCCCAATCGATGACGATGGAGCAGACGTTCCATTACCCGACCATGAAGAAGTTCGAATAGCAATTGCCCGCCTCAAGAACAACAAAGCGGCAGGGGCCGACGGACTACCGGCCGAGCTATTCAAACACGGCGGCGAAGAACTAATAGGGAGCATGCATCAGCTTCTTTGTAAAATATGGTCGGACGAGAGCATGCCCAACGATTGGAGTTTAAGTCTGCTATGCCCAATCCATAAAAAAGGAGACCCCACAATCTGCGCCAACTACCGTGGGATTAGCCTGCTCAGCATCGCATATAGGGTTCTATCGAGCGTATTGTGTGAAAGATTAAAGCCCACCGTCAACAAACTGATTGGACCTTATCAGTGTGGCTTCAGACCTGGAAAATCAACAACCGACCAGATATTCACCATGCGCCAAATCTTGGAAAAGACCCGTGAAAGGAGAATCGACACACACCACCTCTTCGTCGATTTCAAAGCTGCTTTCGACAGCACGAAAAGGAGCTGCCTTTATGCCGCGATGTCTGAATTTGGTATCCCCGCAAAACTAATACGGCTGTGTAAACTGACGTTGAACAACACGAAAAGTTCCGTCAGAATCGGGAAGAACCTCTCCGAGCCGTTCGATACCAAACGAGGTTTCAGACAAGGCGACTCTCTATCGTGCGACTTCTTCAACCTGCTCCTGGAGAAAATAGTTCGAGCTGCAGAACTAAACAGAGAAGGTACCATCTTCTATAAGATTGTACAGCTGCTGGCGTATGCCGACGATATTGATATCATCGGCCTCAACACCCGCGTCGTTAGTTCTGCTTTCTCTAGGCTGGACAAGGAAGCACAGAAAATGGGTCTGGTAGTGAACGAGGGCAAAACGAAATATCTCCTGTCATCAAACAAACAGTCGTCGCACTCGCGACTTGGCTCTCACGTCACTGTTGACAGTCATAACTTTGAAGTTGTAGATATTTTCGTCTATTTAGGAACCAGCATTAACACCACTAATAATGTCAGCCTGGAAATCCAACGCAGGATTGCTCTTGCCAACAGGTGCTACTTCGGACTGAGTAGGCAATTGAAAAGTAAAGTCCTCTCTCGACGAACAAAAGCCCAACTCTATAAGTCACTCATAATTCCCGTCCTGCTATATGGTGCATAGTCTTGGACGATGTCAACAACGGATGAGTCGACGTTGCGAGTTTTCGACAGAAAAGTTCTGCGAAAGATTTATGGTCCTTGCGCGTTAGCCACGGCGAATACCGCATTCGATGGAACGATGAGCTGTACGAGATATACGACGACATTGACATAGTTCAGCGAATTAAAAGGCAGCGGCTACGCTGGCTAGGTCATGTTGTCCGGATGGATGAAAACACTCCAGCTCTGAAAGTATTCGACGCAGTACCCGCCGGGGGAAGCAGAGGAAGAGGAAGACCTCCACTCCGTTGGAAGGACCAAGTGGAGAAGGACTTGGCTTTGCTTGGAATATCCAATTGGCTCCACGTAGCGAAAAGAAGAAACGACTGGCGCGCTGTTGTTAACTCGGTTATAATCGCGTAAGCGGTGTCTACGCCAATTAAGAAGAAGAAGAAGAATATCATAAATTTAATATTTCAGTTTAGGTATTGTTTGGACTGATTTAAGAAATATTTTGCAGCGAAGCCACTTGGAAAAAATTGGTCATTTCTCTCATTTATTTAAATGCTTTTTTATTTAATTTCAGTGATGTAATATTGGCACATTTAAGTATGGGTATCAAGTTAAGATTTCTTAAAAATCATTAGGGTAAACAAGGTTTAACTTGCCGGGAGGTTAAATCAAGTAAGGTTGCTACTTCAAATACATAAAATCAATACAACCATGTTATATTGGGGTTAGTGTATCGTACTTCGGTTATTTTAAGAGTATTCTAAATAATAAATGGAACCTTCGCCGTTTTTATGTGCTTCGACAGTCTGTGTGGTGGCCGGCGATACCGACAATAGAATCTCGGCTAAAAGAAAGAAATCGAACCCACACTTAGTCAGTTACTTAAGTGAGCCATTAGCGGTACGTCGTGTTAAGTTGATTTTGCTTCCTTTCACACCCAGCCAGACGGCGATGACGCGATTACAAAAAATCGCACAAACTCATTCAAGCCAGTGCGATATTAAAGCTTAACTGTAAATGCCCACATAAAACAAGAGCGAATGCTTCTGAAAGTATTCAAGTTGGTATATGAGCGCATATGAACGTCTGCGCTAAGCTTATCGGCTGCACACGGCAACCGGGGGCAGTGGGTATAGCACACTTTTAGGCTTTTAGTAGCGTTGAATTTATGTGCCGAGCGAAAGAGCGTTGTGACGAGTTATGCGTTGTGTAAGCGGAAAGGTGAGACGAATGAAGCGCAGAGGGCTGCGTGGGAATGCTTAGCCGCACCGTATGGCTTTCGACTCGCCCGTCTAGGTCATTGCGGCACAAAAGTTTTCGGTTATGGTTTTTCTGTTCGATTCGCTTGAATACAGTTCATTGACCATTGTGATTTATTTTTATATTTCGCTTTTATTTGACTTTTTCACATTGTTTTTGGTTTTATTTTGAGTTGCAAACGATACAACGTTAATTTAATGTTGTTTGGTCAACTTTGTAGCTTTGGTTTGGCTTGCAATTAAAGTTAATATTTAATAAATAAGTTTAACCATGAATGGGTCATTAAGATTTATGGCGGCATAACAGGCAATCGAAAAGTTATGTTAAATGAAAATATAAATGCAGATGACTCATGGAATCTTTTGGCTTTACGATTAAAATAGCGAGATTTTTCAGAGCTTCGCTGAGTACATACATACATATATTGCGAAATTAATATTTTAGCGCATTCATCCTAAATGTATGCTTTAATGCATCGTCATAGTACTCGTTTACTATATGAAAACAAGTAAGGAAGGGCTAAGTTCGGGTGTCACCGAACATTTTATACTCTCGCATGGTAAAGTGATAATCGAGATTTCATAATACGTCATTTACATATTTTTCAAATACCGTATTTTTGTAAAGTTTTATTCCGCTATCATCATTGGTTCCTAATGTTTATACTCGTATTATACTGGTGAGAAGGCATCAGATGGAATTCAAAATAGCTTTATATTGGAAGAAGGCGTGGTTGTGAACCGATTTCAACCCATATTTCGTACATGTCATCAGGGTGTTAAGAAAATATTATATACCGAATTTCATTGAAATCGGTCTAGTAGTTACCGAGATATGGTTTTTGGTCCATAAGTGGGCGGCGCCACGCCCATTTTCAATTTAAAAAAAACGCCTGGGTGCAACTTCCTTCTGCCATTTCTTCCGTAAAATTTAGTGTTTCTGACGTTTTTTGTTAGTCGGTTAACGCACTTTTAGTGATTTTCAACATAACCTTTGTATGGGAGGTGGGCGTGGTTATTATCCGATTTATTCCATTTTTAAACTGTATATAGAAATGCCTGAAGGAAACGACTTTATAGAGTTTGGTTGACATAGCTATAGTAGTTTCCGAGATATGTAAAAAAAACTTAGTAGGGGGCGGGGCCACGCCCACTTTTCCAAAACAATTGCGTCCAAATATGCCCCTCCCTAATGCGATCCTTTGTGCCAAATTTCACTTTAATATCTTTATTTATGGCTTAGTTATATGACACTTTATAGGTTTTCGGTTTCCGCCATTTTGTGGGCGTGGCAGTGGGCCGATTTTGCCCATCTTCGAACTTAACCTTCTTATGGAGCCAAGGAATACGTGTATCAAGTTTCATCATGATATCTCAATTTTTACTCAAGTTACAGCTTGTTTTAACGGACGGACGGACAGACGGACGGACAGACAGACATCCGGATTTCGACTCTACTCGTCGCCCTGATCACTTTGGTATATATAACCCTATATCTGACTCTTTTAGTTTTAGGACTTACAAACAACCGTTATGTGAACAAAACTATAATACTGTCGTTAGCAACATTGTTGCGAGAGTATAATAACAGTAAACAGTTTTAGAATTGTACTTATGACAAGCGAAGGAAAATTATGGCAGTAAAACACACACATAATTTATATATTTCGATGAGTCGGTAGCGTTGTTGTGGTTCAGCTGATTTTCTTCTTTGTGCTCTATTCGTTTTGACGGTTTTTTCCTTAAGGTTTGCGTCCATACCTTTTCTGTGAAAGTTAATCTTTTTCATGTGAAAATTTTATTAGCGTTATCGGTTATTTGGAGCAGTGAAAGAGAAAAGAAAAGCTTTTGGTACATTCTGTATTCAAATCAAACTTCATGGTTGGAATTCTCATTGACAATTCTCACTTGAAGGTTAAAAATTGATTGAACTATGGCATATAAACGTAAGCTGGTAACTTCTTCTTCTTTTTTAATTTTAATTTAATATAGCCGAGTTCACAACAGCGCGCCAGTCATTTTTTCTTTTCGCAAGGTGGCGCTAATTGGAGATTTCAAGCGAAGCCAGGTCCTTTTCCAACTGATCTTCGGAGTGGAGGTTTTTCTCTTCCTCTGCTTCCCCCGGATTGTAGAGTGTTTATGTCCATTCGAACGACATAACTTAGCCAGCGTATCCGCTGTCTTTTAATTGCCTGAACTATGTCAATTTCGTCGTATATCTCGTACAGATCATCGTTCCATCGACTGCGATATTCGCCGTTGCCAATGCGCAAAGGACCATAAATCTTCCGCAGAACTATTCTCTCGAAAACTCGTAACGCAGACTGATCACATGTTGCTGTCTGTTTGTTTGATGATTTGAGATATTTCATCTTGCTTTCGTTCACTACTGGAGCCATTTGATTCGCTTATTTGTCCATCTTGGAGCAAACAGTACTAGCGGATCGATGTCATCGGTGTACGTCAGCAGCTGTACACTCTTATAAAAGGTTGTGCCTTCTCGATTCAGCTCTGCTGCTCGAATTATGTTCTCCATGATATATTGCAGTAGTCGCACGATAGGGAGTCGCCTTGTTTGTAACTTCCTTTGGTATTTGGGAGAGGTCCTAAGATTACTCGGCCGTTCATCGAAGCGTTACTTGATATGAGACGTCAATTCAAAGTTTAACTGAATAAATTAAGATAGCTCGTAGCGTCTATGTGTAGTTTAGTCTGAAAAGTTTGAATAATATTGTGATCCATGGCAAAGATTAAGGACTAATGAACTAAAATCAAACGGACATGGAAAATACCTTCAGAATTTGTTAGAAACCCGGCTATTTTGCAGTTAATTCTTGATGTGAGCCAAGCTCAGTTGGTTAGCCACCCAAAACTCGAGTTTAGGAAATGTTTTTCACGATGCTCTGAGGCAAGCCTATGAAATGTAATTAGTATATGTATATGGTAATTACTGCAAGCCATCTAACGGTTGAAGTATCGTTTAATTACGCAACAGCGCTACCAGAGATTTCTGTTAAGGGGTCAGTAGGGTAATCTTTAAAAAAATTTTTTTGTTTGCATCTTTTGTTCCCTTATACCCTTAGAATTAATGTAGAAACATACTTAGCCATTGGCAGGTTTCGAAAAAGTCCTAAAAATAATAATACCGCTCGACGTTTTGAGCGCTCGGAGTGCACACCTCAAACTTTAAACGCGTTTTTCTCAAAAGACACTTTTTTAAACTGGCGGACATGATTCCGGTCAAACTACTCAACCGATTTGCTTAATTTTTTTTTAAATGTTCACATATCGCCTGGCTATCGTCCCTATTAGAGTCAGAAGTTTTTA
The DNA here is from genome assembly GCF_016617805.1 of Bactrocera tryoni. Lineage (NCBI taxonomy): Eukaryota > Metazoa > Arthropoda > Insecta > Diptera > Tephritidae > Bactrocera > Bactrocera tryoni. The sequence continues at coordinate 32,941,095 of NC_052500.1, read as the reverse complement.
TAACTTATTGACAATGTTATAACAAAATTTATGTAAAACGAATATGAGGAAAAATTAAAAAAAAAAAAACGTTAATTATTATTTTGTTTATCAACATTTTTTCATGACTCTAGTAGGGACAATAACCATTCACGTACTTTTTAAGAATAAATTGGGTTTCTGTGTTTCAGATGATCATGAGAAATCGTGTCCGCCAGTGAAAAAACGCATCTCATTCACCCAGCCATTTCTCCGATAGGTGTAATCAAAAAATCAATCAATCAATCAAATAATCAAAATCCGAAAAAATTTGTTTTTACACTCCACGATATACCTCATGATATGTGAAAAAGGTTCTATTGTAGAATAAAAATTTCTATGAAAAAATGTTAAGAAAACAGGCCAGATTACTTTACTGACTTCTTAATGTTTCTATTAGTTTCTTGAGGCCGAATTGAAAATTTTAACAGAAACTGTTGTGTACGTGTGATCGTTCAACGCTCTGGAGAGTATTTGTTAGTTTTTTCGTAAATTCTTTCAATGTATTCGAGTGCCGGCAGCCCTGACTTGCTACATACTCAATATAGGTAAATGTCAAACACATGTGATTACTCTGACAGGTGATTGACAGGTATTACTCTAGAAAATTGAATATTTTAGGCAAGTTTTGAGTACCGTTTATCAGTTTTTTGTGGCTTGTGAATTTTATTTGGTATTTTCAGCGGGGGTAAGGTTTCTTCACTTTTACCGGTGGAGTTGTGTCCTTTGATGAAATTACTTGTAAATGTATAAACTAAGCTTTCTTATCATGTACGAGTAGTAACACGCTATGTAGCATTTATCGGTAAGAAATAAGCCAGCTTGTGGCTTTTCCTACATTTAGCAGATGCACACGAGTTCCTTTTGAGAGGAAATTGCAAAAATGTGGTTGTCAATGAGTTCAAGGATTGAGTCATTAGAATTATTAATTTTTTCTGGTAAATTATAACCAAGTATTACTAAGAGGTCAATCTCTACACTAATATTATTAGTTTTATGTGCTTGAACTCAACTGTATAATTATTTAAATTCTCAAAATTAATATTTAATTTATAAATATATATTATCAGTATTAGTATCAAATACTCCTTCTTCTCCTTGATGAAAAAGAAGTAGAAAGGTTATTTTGTTATGTATATTATTGCAGTTCGGCACATATACCCATCTACAAACACACACCCACTCACTCCCCCACACTCACCGGAATTTCAGAAATAGTCGCCTGCATGCATACAAATAGTACAGTTGCTTATTGTGCACGTATTGACCTCGGGCGTTTATTTTAATTAAGTAATGCCAATATACACTGCAAATATTTAACATAACTTCTTTACCGTGCCCCCTGCCCCACACTTGCGCTTGCCTTTGTGTAAGTTATGGCGGAATTTGTGGGCAACGACTACTTGAAAGGAGTAATAGCAGAAAAATCGACCGCATTTCAAGAAATTAATGAAAATAGACGCGCAGATATTTGCAACAACAACAACTGCGCACCCTTGTTAGTGTATTTGTGCGCCGCTGTGTGCGTGTATGTGTACAGAATGTATCGGAAATGGAATTCAATTGACTCACGTCTCAGTTGGCGCGCGTACGCAACGCAACTGCAGGCACTTAGTACTTGAACCACTTGACTGGGGAGAAATCAGAGAAGCGCTTCAATGCCAGCCAAGCGTTACAATGTTGTTAATATTTAGTTGCACAACGGCGGCAGATGCTTCTCGGTTAAATTGTTAGTAAACTACGCTTGACGAAGCATTGCAGTGTTGTTGTGCTGTTTTTATACAGTTACAACTACGTGGATAGGTATATGTATAGTATGTAAATACATATGTATATATTATATATACGGTACTTTATTCGCATTCGCATGAAGTGACCACTTTTCCGCGCTTTTGGCATTTTTGCAGCTGCAATATTGCTACAATTTTCCTATCTAGAGAAGCAGAAAACTAAATTGAATTGCGTGCTGCATATTAGATGGCGAAAGTGTGTGGAAAAAGCCAAGAATTAAGCCAGCAAAATGAACGTGAAAATTACTAGTAAATTTAGAGAAATTATTTTAAGCTTAGAAGTCGCTTAAGTCACAAAAATATACCATAACCGAAGAACACCTGAAATCAGCAACAGTCCACGACATCGCTTTGACAAATTATCTATCCTTTATTTTGCGCTAGCTAGCGAGCTCGATGCTTCGCACGAATTCTATCTAAATGTCCATATTGTACCAGATTGCCCAAAAAAAACAAATATTCTGCTCTAACAGATTTTTTCCGTTCCAAAGAAAAATCAATTTATTCACGTATTCAGTTATTAAAATCTATAAAATAATCAGGGCTATGGTAAGGAGTGATCCTAGTAGAGTTAGTTTTTCTAATAGCCTTTTTCCGACAGATCACGAGTGAGTCGCGACAGGCTGTCATGTTACGTTCAGTCCACGTCCGGCACGCAGTGTAGAAAATACAGCAGCCGTAGCTGAGAGTGTACACGAAAACCGGGGAGAGTCGTTTCGGCCCTGTTCGCATTAACTCGTACTGGCGTATGGAACCACTTAGGGCATTTTACGTCAAGATCTTAAATTGAAAACGTACAAAATACAACGTGTGAAAGAACTGTAGCCGCTCGACCTTCCCAAGCGACATCGCTTCACTCTGCATGATCCCCATTTCTGGCTCAATGGGTATGTAAGGAATCCAAATTGCTGCATTTGGGACGAAGAGCTACGTAAAGAGATTCAAAAGCTGCCATTTCATCTAGAAAAGACAACAGCTTGGTGCGGTTTGTGGGTCGCTGGAATCATCGGTCCATATTTCTTCAAATGAAAATCAGAATTGGTTTGCCATTTTGACAACTATGCCAATCTCTCTTGGATTCGGCAACACCCCGGAATAATCTTGATAGACATATCATATTTTAGCCTTTCACAATATCATCGTAATACTTTTCAAAAAACCACATTAAAAATTTATTAGCATTGAAGAAAGTAGTGTTATCACTTTAGTGAGGTATCCATATACTCTTTTGTGTCAAACCTAGCTAACTGACTATAATGATGATTTCACACATTCGTGTGAAATTTTTGACAAGAGAGTCATAAAGGCAGCGAACAGATGAACGAATTTGTTGCAGTTTTGTTAAATAATTTATAGCTGAACAATATTTGTAATTACTTCCGTTGAAGAAGTCCCTTATTCGTTTTTTGCTTTGATCGTAGTATATAATATTTGACGAATATTATATTATATTATATTAGCCAGTATTGGGCTGTTACTATTTGGCTAATAACACATGACACTTAATCTTCAACATGGTAGCTCGTGGGATGAACCCAAATATTTCGTATGCACGCAAGCCCTACTAGGGATTCATATAATACATTCCACAAATAACTGTACATATCAAGAACGGTTATACATTAACGCGCTCCAGGTCTGTTATTTTGGTTCCCCGCCTTCTTAAGTAATAACATTTCTACATTTTCTATTTTTAACGTGTGTCTCCCGTTAATCCGTTACAGTCTATATGTGGGATGTAAAATATGCTTCCTCGAGTGTTGACTCTTTTGACCGTTAAATCTATCTCACTCTCTCTGTCTCTCTCTGCACTTTGGAAAGGAGATTTAGATCACATTTCTTACTCTACCTTTTTAAACCCTTCTTCTAGAAAAATAATTTATTAATATCGAATCAAAACACAATAAAGGGAGATCCATTTCGAGGTTCCCTATTTAAAAAAAAAAAAAAATATTAAAACTTCAAATTTAATGGAGAATGTTAATTATCCTTCGTAAGAACATTCTTAGGCATTTATTTTTTGAAGATTATCTCTTTCAAATATTGGCCGCGACTACGTCTCAGATGTTCCATCCGTAGAGTCCAAATTCGATGACTCTTTCGAGCATTTCCACTGGTAACTGGCGAATGACACGCGTGATGTTGTGCTCCAAGGCCTGAGTCGAAGGCCTTTACAGGAAATTTTAACGGTGGGATATCACACGGTTTTAGTGGCCAACCGACCGATAAACGTGAAATTGTCTGCTCACCAAAGTGTTCTTTCACTAAATGCATTGATTAATGTGATGCGTGGAAAGTGGCGCAGTCTTGTTGACACCAAATGTCGCCGAGATGATGAGCTTCTATTTCAGGCATAAAATAGTCGATTATCATGCCGCAATAATGTTCGCCATTATCGGTTAAGTTCCCACCGGTAAAACTTTTGAAGAAATATTGACGGATGATTCCACCGACCCACAACCGCACCACACTGCTGTTTTTTCTAGATGAAATGGCAGCTCGTGAATCTCTTCAGGTTGCTCTTCGTTCCAAAGCAGATATTTTGCTTGTTTACATACCCATTGAGCCAGAAATGAGCTTCATCGCTGAAAAAATTTAGCCCGAAAATGTCCGATGTTCTTGGAACTTTTCAAGAGCCCAAAGAACGAAGCGATGGCGTTTGAAAAGGTCAAGCGGCTTCAGTTCTAGCTTAAGCTATATTTTGTATGCTTTCAATTTAATGCCTCGACTTAAGCCAAGTCGTTCCATACGTTAGTCCTAGTTACTGCGAACGGCGCCAAATTGACTCTCCATGGTCTTCGTGTACACTTTCAGCTACGGCTCCCTTATTTTATTCACTGCGCTTTGGACGTGGTCCATTCGGTCGAATATAATCCAGTAATGAATGTTGGGCCTCAAGATGGGTGATGGTGTTGCAAAATGTATGTAGACCTATGATGTTGACATAAGTTGAGCGATGCGCACGAAACACATTCTTTACAGAACGTAAATTTTCGTAATAATGTTGAATGATTTGTAAACGTTGTTCGGGCGTAAGTCTTTCCATGATGAAATGCCAAATAATACTGAACAAAAATAACTTGACACGACTCAAGCGGGATCTGTCAAAAACGGACTATTGAAACAAGTAAGAAAGGGATAAGTTCGGGTGCAACCGAACATTTTATAATCTTGCAACTTGCAAGAATCAAGGCCAGAGAAATACTTTAAGGTGTAAAACCAATAATAGAGAGTAAGGTCAGTCGGATGTTCGAAAATCCTGATATTAGTTACATAGGGTCTAGGCCAAGTTTTCGCTCAAATTTATTTTAAGCATAAAGATACACTGTTATGAGTTAAACACGCTCTCTTATTATCATTGGGATAAGTTACATATTGGCCGATATATGTGGTACAACTCGGAAGCTCGAAAATCTGTATATTAACTATATGGGGGCTAAGGGAAGTATTGGTCTGGTTCAACCCATATGGACATACCATTATAACAGAAGGATTATCCATTAATTTCAGTTATATATATGACCTGGCTACGCTTGGAATATCCAATTGGCGCCACGAAGCGAAAAGAAGAAGCGACTGGCGCGCTGTTGTTAACTCGGCTATAATCGCGTAAGCGGTGTCTACGCCAATTAAGAAGAAGATATCATACATTGACCGACATTTTCGATCAAAATTTAACTAAAGGAACCGAGGCGTAAATATTCGGTGCCTAAGGGCTTGACCATTTTTTTTGTCATAAGGTGAACAAATTTTGTCATAAGGTGGCAGACGCTAAAGGCATTGTTTGTGCAAAGTTTTATCCCATTATATTAATTGCTTCCTGACTGGAAAGTGAAAGAAACAAGTGGACTTCAAAATGGTGCTATATGGGAAGTAGACGTGGTTGCTGTCCGGTTTCGTATTTTTTTGCAATGTGACAAAATTTTGCCGAAATCGGTTAGACGGGTCACGAGATATGGGATTTCACAAAAAAGTGGCCGGTGCCACGCCCGTTGTTCAATTTTCATACCGACTCCTATAAAGCTCTCTAATACCATTTGGAAGTGAAATTTAATGTATCTGGTGTATTTAGTTATTTATTTATCGCACTTTTAGTAGTTTAAACAGTACCTTTATATGGGAGTGAGCGGGGTTATCTTCCGAGTGCATCCATTTTCACACAACCGGTAGAAGTGCTTATAAGGTTTGTACTCAGCAAATTTTTTTGTTGTAGCTCAAGTGGTTTAGGAGATATGTACATTAATTAAAAAATATTACCCACAGGTGCCCTTTCTGGCGCGATTCTCTGTACCAAATTTCAGTTATATATCTTAAATTAGTTAGTTTAGTTATGACACTTTATATGTTTTCGGTTAATGGCGATTTGTGGGTGTGGCAGTGGTCCGATTACGCCCATCTACGAATTGGAATTTTTTTTTTGTACTAAGGAACTCGCATACCAAGTTTCATCAAGATATCTCAATTTTTACTCAAGCTACAGCTTCCACAGACAGACGGACAGACAGAAAGTCAAACGGATTTCAACTTTTATCGTCATCCTGATCATTTATATATACATAACCCTATATCTACTTATATCGTTTAGTTTTGGGTGATCCAACAACCGTTAGGTGAACAAAACTATAATACTCTATAGCAACATGTTAAAAGAGTATAAAAAGTACCTATACTTGGATCAAGCTTTACAACCAAGTGCTTAGGTTCTAAAGAGTTTGAAGCAGTTCTCAGTGACACTGACTGCAAATAAAGACTTAAATAAAATGTCTACCATAGGCTATAAAGATCACAGTTCACATTATGTTGACTAACGTAGAAGGGCACCTCTGATCTGGAAGAGAATCCTTAGGGATATGATTTGAAAAACTACGACGAATTTATATGGTTCGAGAGTTGGTAAAGAGTTTGCAAATTTTTTATCATTTCGAATACGCAGTCTTCTAATCCGGAAGAGAACTTAAAATCTCTCAATATACCAGTATATACGCAGGGATCTTATGAAGCACTCCTTCCATCCTCAGATAACTTACTTCAATTGAGTATTTTTGTCAGTTGAATAACTTCAATAGCATGTCGGCAATGATGACAAAATCGGAGTTGAGTAATAACAAGTTAGTCAAAGAGCCAGCAAAGCTGTGACATACAGCTACTTTCCTGCTGCACAGTCGGTGGGTTCTTCTACTGATCGGGGGTGGGGCGCAACTAACTAAACACAAACACATACTTGTATAATTGTATGTGCGGCGTATACACAATTAATTAAATTGTCTGTTGCAATCCGTTTCGTATCGTTTGCTCAGCTGAGTGGCTGGTGTGTGTTAGTCTTGCGTGCGTTGTGTGAGTATTTGTGCGAGTATTTCCTAAGCGCGCTTAAGCGAAGCGTCTTGCGTCCCAAAGCTGTGCGCACAAACAAATAATGCGACTGGTTTATTTTGCTATTTAATTTCTCCTTTTATTTGTGGCAACTGCTTCGGTGTAGTTGTTGTGTTAGCTGCTGACTACGCCCGGCTGTGCCTTGCTAGTCATTAATTTTTCTACACTTTGCTATTTCGTTATGTTCCATTTATCAGTGCTGCCGCTGCTGCTCTGAGGAGCAGTGAAATTGAAATTGATTGAATTCATCTCGCAGGATTTGTGTTCTATTCAATTTTGTTTCAATTTTTTATTTCGATCCTATATACTATATACAGCCATGGACACATAAATAGCACACTTGGTCATCAAATAAGAAAACAGTTATTTATTCCTTAGGTTTATCACTTACGGATTTAAAGAGGAATGCGTTTAATTTTAAAAACTATTCACTTTAATATAACTATAACACTGAAATAATAAATATTTTATTATTGCCAAAAAAAGACGAAAACATCAATATCCTATATGACAGCTTGGACACATAAATAGCACAATCTGAAAAGGGGCTTAAAAAAAGGTACAAAAATTTATAAAAATTATTAAAAAATTGCAAAAGATTGTTCATTTCGTTAGTATTTTGTACAATATCCATCATTTTTAAGCATCCGCTCACATCTTTTCTGCATGCTGTCCACCAGTTCTTGATATCGTTCCTTTGGGATTGAATACCAAGGCTCCTCAATTCCAGCCCATAAATCATCAAAATTTTTGAATTTTTTGCTTGCTATTTTGAACTTTATATCAATTCATAAATTTTCTATTGGTTTCAGGTTTGGGTTTTGCGCAGGCCACTCATAAATTTTAAATTTTTTATTGCCGAGATCATACTTTACTATCTTTGCGGTGTGTTTCGGATCATTGTCTTGCATAAATGTCCAGTTTATGGGCATGGATTGAAATACATTTTATTTTTCAGTATATCCAAATACTAAAACTGGTCCATTTTACCACTTATTCGAACAATTGGCACGATGCCATGCCATGAAAACACGCCCCGGACCATGATACTTCCACAGCCATACTTAATGGTTTTTTGGTATACCTAGGGTTAAGGGCTTGACCTTGTGGACGACGTAAAAATGATTTTCCAACTGGAGCCTTCCTATTTATCTTGGTTTTGTCGCTCAAAAACACGTTCTTCCAAAATTGTGTTGGTTTGTCTCCGTGGGCCTTTCCAAATGCCAGTCGAATTTTGATGTGGCGTTTTGACAGGAGTGGTTTCTTGCTGGTAATTTGTCCAAAAAGTTGAGATAAGTTGAGTCGTCTTCCTACAAGCTTTCTGGACACGTCCACACCATATTCGTCATTAATTTCGATCATAATTTCTCTGGTTGGCTTAAAAGGATCCGCTTTGCTCTTCCGTACTATGTATTTGTCAACACAAATATCGGATTTACGTGGTCCTGGTTTTCTTGGTATCTTTTTATTGACACAAGGTGGGTCTGTTTTGTTGCGTAAAGAGCATTTTATAACATTTTTGGAGAGCAATATATTATTTTAGCAATTTTGACAGGATCTTTTCCTTTTTTGCTCATATTGGATATAAGGACTCCCTTTGCCGGCGTGGAATGTTTTTTTTCCTTCTCATTTTAACGAAATATCGATGAAATAATTATATATTCGCAGAATTAAATTAAAAATATGCGAGAACCTCACACAAAATTAAAAAAAGTACGAACTTAAAAATGTGCTATTTATGTGTCCACCTCAAATCAACACTATACGCAATAAAATTGTCGCGTACAAAATTTAATAGAAAATAAACAGTATTTTTATGCAGGGAAATGAGCCTCATAATAGTGACAAGTAGATACATACCAAATTTTTATTGTTCAGCTACTTTAGGATTAAAAAAAATTAGAATTAATATGGGATTCAGATGTGTGCTATTTATGTGTCCATGGCTGTACATAGTACTTAAATACTCTTTCGTACAAATTTTCGGCAAATTTATTTATTTAATTTTATTTGCGCCAATTCTTGACGGCTTAAAGTTGTTGAAGGTTGTTGAGCAGCAGCCTTGCCAGAGTATTTGTGTTGCGGTCGTCTGTTTGTTGCTGCTGCTGTTGTTGGGTGTGCGCTCAGCTGAAGCGAGAAAATCGAAATTAAATGCGATAGGCGAAAATCGGTAAACATTGAAATTCGTTTGTTTTGAGGAATGTTTGTAAGGCTTTTGTGTGTTTTTCGTTTTGCTGTGCGTTGTGGGGAAATTAACTGGCTTGAATGCGAGGTAATTCGGTGCAAATTCCAATGTTACGAAAACATTTGCCATGAATTTAGGAAATTAGGTTGTGGTATTGATTTTTCGTTTGTGTAAAGATAACACACTTTAAAATAAAATTCTTGAATTTTGGTAAGTTTGGTAGTGTCGAAAGCATTCACAATTCCCAAACAGTTTTCCCAAGGGTATTTACAACAACAGGAAGACCTCAGAAGCCAAATATTTGCTTCGTTTCATTTGTTCTGAGTATTTGGCAATACTGTATTATTTACTGTTTTGAATGATCGGTTAGCTAACAGCAAAGCAAGAGTTAAAGCAATGTCCACGTTACGCATTTCAATAATAATGAAAGATTAAACAAATTAGTATCGGTCTAACTCGCATATTATCTTAGCTTTGCTGTTAATATAATTTAATTAAACACAGAAGTCGAACCTAAATATACAGCATCAGGAACGTAAAAATTGTTAGCGATATCGACAGTGAGTAGGTCGTAGTAGTGATAAAGTTTCCAGTTGAGAGCGTTTTAGACTGCGTTCAGACGAGGACCGTTTCTGTCGCTCATTATCGGCAAACTCTTTGTTTGGTCATTCAAGCTGGTGAGAGCTAATAATCGGTGTTTTTAGAACTAGGAACTAATATAGACGTGAATTAAATACGCCTAGCGACAAATGTAATCCAGGTGACCTGGATATTAAGTCAACTAAGAATGAAGTGATCTTAGAATGCAATTCATAAATTTCCTCCGCATCTTCCCGCAAAAAATTTGTTCTGAGCCAAGAACTCAAGAGAATTGAGAATGTTTGCTGCTGAGGAATTGGGCGTCAAAGAAAAGGTGATTGCTTTAAGCAATATGCTTCTTCCAATGCTGATTAATAAAATTGTTGTTACTTAAACCTAAAAGATACGACCATGCGTTTTTGTGGCTAAAGTATACATTTACTTATACTATGTACATACATGTATATAATGTACTACTGTGATCAAATTGAAAGGTGAATTTTTAATTTATACTTCGCTTGTTTTCGAATCGACAAATTTTTTATTTATTCATTTTAGATATTGTGTCATTTTGGTAGCTAGCATTATAAACAGTAATACATTTCTTTTGTACATTAGAGAAATGATTTTATAGTTTTAGTTAAAGGAAATATTAGTCTATACAAAAATATTCCTTCTAGTATTTTGTCAAACCTCCTTTGCTTTTTATAACGGCTTTTATAGGCTCGGGCATTAAATTTATGAGGTTTTTTTTAATGTACCTGCTCCAATACCGTTATACCACGCTTCTTCGAGAATTCCATCTAACTCTGCTAAGTCCTTTGGTCTCTTCTGTGCTACCTGAGCCTTCATTATAAACCGAAGGTTCTCAATTGGATTGAGATCCGGACTGTTACCTGGCCACTCCAAAGTCGAGACCCCGATTTTTGAAAACTAATTTTTCACCTTAAAGAAAGAAAAAAAGGACAAGTATAAAATTTGTAATTAAAATTATAGCAATAAACTCTAGTTGTACAAAAAAATGGATACTTACTATTTTGGCACGATGGCAGGGCGCAGAGTCATCCTGAAAAATAAGAACATCCGTTCGTGAAAAGTGGTTTTCCATTGAAGGTATTAAATTTGTTTCCAGTATGTGCTTAGTCCCATTGACGGTTCCTTCTATTATGGCTAGTTGCCTAAGGCCATAGTAGGAAAAACAACCCCAGATCATTCGGCTGCCTCACTGTTTAACAGTTCTTTGAACCCACTCGTCCTTGAACCGCTCACCAGTTTTCCTTCTCACGTAGGACACACCGTCGCTGCAGAAAAGTTTAAATTTGGACTCATCTGAGAAAATTATATTTCGGAAATCATGCTGAGTTCAATTTTGATTTTCTTTTGCCCATAGTAAACGGGTTTGACGCATTTTTGAGGATAAAAATGGTTTTTTGGCGGCGCGACGACCGTTCAAACCAACTTCTTGAAGCCTTCGACAGTTCTTGCGCTAACTTCCGTACCGATATCTTTAAATAATTCTACTTTAATGCCCTCAGCAGTTTTGAAGCGACCCTTCAAGCTGATACGTTCCATAACACGATCTTCTCTAGAACTTTTCTTCTTCTTTGCTCGAGAGCCAGTTTTTCTCTTAAGAGACCTGGTTTTATCGAAATTTTTTAGAAATTCTCCGATGGAAAATTTGCTGAAGCCCACTCTATCACTAATTTCCCGAATGGTCAGATTTTCTTTACTCAAAATCAAAATGTAACTTTTTTGCAATTCGGACATTTTTTTTTTAATTTGACATATTTAAGTTTTAACGAAGCACGAGCACGAAATAAACTTTGAAACTTTTGAAAAAAAAACTAAAAGTTGTTATAAAACGAGGACAGAGCACAAATTTATATGAAGCAATAAACCTTTCGGCTGAAAATTACACTTGTCGGTTACAATCGTACTTTAAATAAAAATCGACGGGTTGTCCGGATTTCACTGTTCGCTACTGTATATGCCACTACACCCAACTCTTGTTTTACACGGTAGATACGTTCCTCAGAAATCCGTGTAAAAAAAAATGTGTATAAAAAGAGGCGGTTCCTCTAGTAAAATGGGGGATATGTTCCACGTCATCTGAAAACCGTGCAAGATGAAACTAAGAACTATATTTACTTCGAAAAACCGTGTAAAAAAAGTTGAAAACTATAAAATTTCGCATATGCATACAAATTGTATGTTCATTTGGCATTTTATTGAACATTAAAACTTAAAATACATAATTCATACAGGTGAAAAATTGGTAAAGCAAGAAAAAAACAAAAGAAATCCGGTAATCCTAAATTAAGAACAGAAAAATTAGAATGAAATAAGGAAAAAATATTTACATAGCTACATAATTATTCTTCGCTACTTGATAACAAGCGCAATAGTTTGCGACGAACTGGACTAAAGTCGGTATCATCGCTGGAGATATCCATTTCAGCAATGTAAAAATCATGCGAACAAAATGTGTAGGTAAGAGCTATCGAATAAGGAGATTTTCCAGTTATGTACTACTACGTACGTTCATTTCAGCAGTGGTGCTAAGTGTGGCAAAAACAACATAATTACAAGACAGTGATTTTGAAATCGTACTAGATTAAAAATTTTTTACAAGAAATTTTTTTTTCAACCATGTAACTTTAAATACGTGTATATTGTACACACTTACCGACATCTTCGGTCTAAAGTTTGTATGTTTAACGAAATTTATTGTACTTAGGATATGGGAGTCGGGTTAATTCATAGACCAACTTCACTTATTTTCGACATTAAATAAATAAATTTGCTATAATATCTTTTATATTGACCGATAGTTTCTGTTGAAAATCTTATATTATTTTATCCAAATGATGCTCACTGAGTTTCATAAAGCTTTATTCCCATACACACTACATGTACTATATAAAAAGTAAGGTTAACTCGATGTTCTAATTCCTTGATACAAGTAATATTGAGGTTAAGGCATGGTGTCCTCCCATTTTATGCGCAAAGATACATTGTCATTAGAAAAATACCATCTCTACATCTCATTAAGATATTTTATATATTGCCCGTTAATTCATATATTGATCAACTGGAAGTTTAAAAATGTTTTGTTAGGTATATATAGGATAAGAGAAGTAAGTATTGATCCGAACAAATCCATTTTAGACATATGTACATATCAGCCTACTATTAACAAGAAAATGTTTTTTTCCGAATTCCAATAATTAACCGATATTTGCGATAAAAGATTGTATTCCGATATATCGAATTTTTTCGCTTTAATTTTAGGAATGTTAGGATAGTTTTATGTTGTGAATTTAGTTGAAATAGGTCGCGTGGGCCCAGTGGTATGAGTTTTGACCCAAATGAGTTCGGTGCCACGCCCATAGGCCCTGTGGCAACATCACTCGTCCTCTTGTCGCCCTCTCGAGTAAAGTTTAGTTTCTTTGGCACAATTATTTATTGGCTTATCGCCCTTTTAATAGTTTTAAGCAAAACCATTGACAGATTTCCTCCAATTCCGTTTTTTCCAGAGGATGACAAAAAAATATGTTATGAGCACCTCTCGGTCATTATACTTTAGCGGTTTAGGATATATGTACGTACGTACATACATTAAACATATGTATTAGAGGGCAGCGCCATCCTCACTGTAAAACAATTTTAGGGACATCCTTCTTATAGTTTCTTCATATATCAAAATTTTTACTCTAGTTTATGCCTTCATACTGGACGGACAGCCAGTCACCCGAATTTGAGCTCGTCTCGTGTTCATTTATATACATACTCGTACAATGTGCGTAAGTAAACAGGACTTCAAAAATTTTTGGTCAAAACAGAAAAAATGAGACGGATTCTGAGCAATTTGGTCGTCAGTCAATTTGTGCGGAACAAACCGTGCACACACCTTTCGTAAGCCCAAATGTTCGAACAAAATGCGATAAATCGATGTTATGGAGATTTTCAATTCCATTTCCAAGAATTTCAATGATGATTTCGGCTGATTTTTTGTTTCGATGGAATTTCCGGGGATCGCGGATTTTGATTGGCCCACATGTTGGTCGTCATTATGTCGCCATAAACTTGTTTCATCAATTGAAACGTTTCGGTAAACGTTTTACCAATTTTAAAATAGAATTTAATGTTGGCTCTTTGTTCGAAGCTCAATAACTTCACTTCCAATCAATGAAATGTCATGAAATTCTCACTGGACAATCGATAAAGATAGCAGATTCTAACGCACTAGTCGACATATAAATGGCGCCACCAGGGGGCGCTAGATTCAAAAAGTTCTGCTTACTTTGGAATATACCTTGTATATATAGCTATACACACAAACAACCGTTCGGTAAACCAAACTCTTACAGTCAACATGTTGGGAGAGTGTAAAAATGGGCGAAATGGATCCTTAACTTATCAAGCCTATAGAACCGATAATCTCATTTCCTAGGGTTAAACTTTCATCGAATAAAATGGTCTCTATATGAAATTAAGAGAGTATATTTTCATGAGAGTAGTGTGGCCTAGTGCTAAAACTGGATAAAATCTGTTCATTTCTTTCGATAGGCCCTATATATTCAAAGCCTTGATAGCACATGTATATTATTAGAGTTTGAAAATATTCGTTATCTCTGGTATCAAACTGCTTAAGCTGAAGTTAGACAACCGTCAATAACTGGTAATAATAGTTTGTATGGGAAAAGAAATTTTGCTTTTGCTATTTTTCAGAAATTTTTCATATTTCCTCTCCATCTAAACTTTTCCTGCACTTCTGCAATTACTTCAAAATCACAGCTAGCCTAATCCTTAGAGCTTTTATCGAGTTTCAGTTAGACTAACAAACAGAAATTCTTTCATATATACGTGCGGACGCTACATTTTTATACTCCTTCCAATGCGCATAAAGTATTTTAGTCCTTTTTCCTTTTTCAACAAATAAAGCGTGTGTAAGAATCACTTTATTTTCACTCTAATAGAAATATTTTTATTAAAAGTTTCAGAGCTTTGCTCGCATATAGAAATATTGAAAAATTCTGTTACATATTTTGCCTTCACAATTACACACAAGCACACCAGCATATGTATGTTTGTACGAATAATTGTGCAAGTGTCATAATTCCTTGCGTAAATAAATGGAAAGAGTTTTTTTGATTGAAATTTATACTTTTTCTAAATACGAAAATGTGGTTAAATTGTTACGCAGACACAGCTCTATGTGTGTTATCTCACTTATGAGAGTCTCTCGTAAAGTATCGCATGCTCTACATGGAAAACAAGCTGTGTGTGTGTGTGTGTGTGCCCTTCATTTCACTTCAAGTTTTCACCTCAATATTCAAGCATAGCTCGAAGGTGAGCTGCTGAAGTGCACTTATTGCTGCAGTTTGGATTATTTTCAAAAATCCTTCAAGATTTTGCCTCACTTGGAATATGCAAACCAACAACGTGCAACATGCAACAGAGCGTGGCAAATAGCAAAATATGTTATTTGTGTATGCGTGTGTGTGTGACATTCGTAGCTTGAGCTTAGTTTTATAGAGATTCTCTAATGAATTTGATAACGAATTTCTCATAACTTTTTGCTTGCTACGTGCCCTCAGTCCTGCTGTCCACAAAATCTATACGAGATGACTTACAACATAGTCGCTGCTGCATGAAGCACCTTCCACCGTGCCACACACCTGCACATGTGTATGCGTGTGTGCAGGAGGCTTGCGTGTGTTATGACATGCAATTAAGATAACAGCAAAAGTGCACACCCGACCACACACACACACACATACACATACTATATATGGTATAGTATACACTTAAGTGTACGCCTACAAGCGAATATCTAAAAGTGTCGAAATGTGTCTGTGTGTGTATAGAGGTTGGCTCGAGACGTTGCTCTCCTTGCAGTCAAGAGTCACACACACACACACATACGCATACTTACAGACCTGCATTTCTGTAAAAATCTGCCTGAAGCCAAGGAACGAAGGCACGGCTTCGGTGGTAGGTGGCTAAGTATTTAAGTCTCTGAATCTCGGGAAATTCGAAATCGCAGAATCATCAAGTCATTTTAGTTGCCGCTTTGTGCTGCTTACGTAACGCTCAGTCGCCGCCTCCCTTGCTTACCGGCCTCGGCCGCTTTGCATGCGTTTGGACAATTTTTAATTTAATTTCCATCAGAGCTTTGCTTTGCATTTCACAATGTCGGTGGCTTATGAGAGTCAAGCTCCCGTAGTTGCTTAACCTCGCGCCAACACAAAGGCATTTCACTTTTTCGTAGGCTTTGCCTTTGATTTCGTGCGCTCCCTCGTGTAACCGCTGCTCCGTTACTGTGCTTTGCGCAAGGACGTTGGGCGCTGTAGACCCGGGAGGGTGGGTTGTTTGGGTGGTTGCGATAAGCCGGCGTGCCATTGAAGGTGACAGCAGATCGCAGAATTTCTTTAGTGTTTTCTTTAATTTACTCAAGCGCATCTAAATGAGTTTGACATGCCATGACGTTGTTCCGACTTTACTTAGCTGTTGAGGGATATTTAGCGTCTCGTTTTTTTTATAATTTTCTGCTTTTGATTTTGTGCATAGTAATGCTGTGCTTAGGCTTTTCAACTTTGACGTTGAAACTCATTTATTTGTGAATAAAATGGCGGTTAACTCGGTTTGATTTTGAACTTACGAATTTGTGCTTCCTGTTTTTTTGTGCGAAAGGGAGTATATTGCAACGTGCCCAACTTTAAAGTATATCAAATGTTGCGTTATTGGAATTACATTGCTCTATGTACTAATTGGTGGGAAGGTTGCCAACAGTTTCAAAATTGTAAACAAAAAACACGGTTGGGCTAAGTTTGAGCTTAAACGAACAGTGCAAAATCAAATTTGGGGAAATACTTCCAGAAGTTTGATATTGCGGAAGAATTTAGCACTAATTGTTCGACGATAGCGATATTGGATAATAATGAGATGTGCTATTTTAGTAGATTAACTCACACACTAACCGATTTTCGGATCAAAGGGAACACGAACAGACTAACTAGACTTTCGGTAGGTAACTCGGTTAATATCATCTGGGTACCCAATCATATAGGTAGAGAAAAAAATGAAATGAAAGAAAGGTAGTAAGGTTATTTGAAGCAATGAACTCTACAGGAACACCTCAATACTTCAAAGACAAGCATCACAGAGGCAGACCAAAAAGATCCTACTTTAAGACTTTTAGGAACTCTGTAACGTTGCAGTGTTGATCATTGGGCACCTTCCTTTAAGATCCCATCTTCAGAAAATGAGAAAAGTTGATAAGGCGGAATGCAAAGTATGCGTGGAGGACGACGAGACGATGATGTAACATTATCTATGCGAATGACCAGCCTACAGCTGAATGATAAGGACATATTTCACTGCATGGACTCCAATGTGAGAGACATTTCGTAGCGGCTGTGGAAAAGATTCCGTTTTTTAACAAAATCCACAGCCACCGTATAAGACTTAAAAGATCAAAGCGACGCCTTTCTTGCAACTTATTCTAAAAATTATTTTGTCACGGATTCCCATCCGTTTACAGAAATTTTAGATCAATTATGAAATAAAGTACTAATTTTAGACTAGAAAAATCACTAAGCTATTTATCATTCCTTACTTCTGTATTTGTTCCATCAGGAGTGGGAAGGAGCTCCTCAAGCCGTCTCAATGCCAAACGAGGTTTCAGACAAGGCGACTCCCAATCGTGCGACTTCTTCAACCTGCTTCTGGAGAAAATAGTTCGAGCTGCAGAACAAAATAGAGAAGGTACCATCTTCTATAAGAGTGTACAGCTGCTGGCGTATGCCGATGATATTGATATCATCGGCCTCAACACCCGCGCCGTTAGTTCTGCTTTCTCCAGACTGGACAAGGAAGCAAAACAAATGGGTCTGGCAGTGAACGATGGCAAAACGAAATATCTCCTGTCATCAAACAAACAGTCGTCGCACT
Organism: Bactrocera tryoni; assembly: GCF_016617805.1. Taxonomy (NCBI): domain Eukaryota; kingdom Metazoa; phylum Arthropoda; class Insecta; order Diptera; family Tephritidae; genus Bactrocera; species Bactrocera tryoni. The sequence goes on along the minus strand of NC_052500.1, from coordinate 32,923,197 downwards.
CGCGACTTGGAACTCACGTCACTGTTGACAGTCATAACTTTGAAGTCGTAGATAATTTCGTATATCTTGGAACCAGCGTAAATACCACCAACAACGTCAGCCTAGAAATCCAACGCAGGATAACTCTTGCCAACAGTTGCTACTTCGGACTGAGTAGGCGATTGAGAAGAAAAGTCCTTCTAGGTCATATCATTCGAAATGGATGAAAAGCTCTGCAGAGTATTCGCGACGCAGTACCCGCCTGGGGGAAGCAGAGGTTCCTCCCACTCCGTTGTAAAAGACGGGTGGATTTTACCTCAACAGAAGAAACGACTCACGCTGTTGTTAACTCGGCTATAACCCATAAGCGATGTCTCACGCCAGTAAAAAGAAGAATAAGTGCTTGTCACATATACCGCTTGTCACAACCGAAGCCAACCAATCTTTACAGATGTTTTGATTCAGATACACAAGTTCCGATATTTTAATAAATGAAGTGCCATAAACCTTCTTTGTAATATAATTACTCATATTATGATTACAGTTTTCGACAAATTGAAATTAACGCGCCTATTAGTGCAGTTCAATAAGTTTTGCGTTTGACAAGAAAAACACAAGCTTATTTAAAAACACTTTATTATTCAGTATAATCACCGTGAACATTAATACATTTTCTCTCTATCCCAATCTGTGGATCCCATCCCAAGTAAGAATCCGGAAGGTGTGCAAAATACGCTTCAATAGCTGTTTGACCTCTTCAATTGATGAAAACGATGCACTCATACTCTTTTTGAATTCTGGAAACAAATGAAAGTTGGAGGCTAAGTCTGGTGGATTTCGAACTTTAATTCATGGATTTTAGGTCATTGCTCTTGTGATACGGTGCATTGTCTTCATTAAAAATATTTTTTTCTTCTGCAAACCGGGTCACGAATTTGTTTCTTCATCTGGTTCAAAAGGATGCAATAATATTAAGAATTAATTGTTTTCCTAGTTTGCAATTAATCCATAAACAAAATTCCTCTCATATCCCAAAAAAACTGATGGCATAACCTTCTTGGGCGATTTCCGGACACGAAATCGTTTCGAAGCCGAACAACCAGGTTCATACCACTCCTTAGCCGCATGTTTTAATCCAGGATCATGATGATAGACCCAAGTCTCACCCATAATGATGAATCGACGCACAAAATATACTTTATGCTTTTTAAAACACTCCAGATGTTGCTGAGGAAGTCGTATTCGAATGTGTTTTTGTTCCATTGTTAGCGAATGCGGCACCCATTGTGCACACAGTTTTTTAAAACCCAAAATATCACTTAAAATATGGCTCACACTGACGAATGAGATGTGTAGAGCCTCTGGTAAATCTCTCTAAGTCAATCAATGATCTTCCAAAGCCATAACCTGTATTTTGGCTTATGAGCTCTGGTGTTGATATCGCCTAAACGTCCTTCTTATATATCAATTAAGTTAATTAATTTTTTTATTTTTACGGAAACCCATCCATTAGAATATTGTATAAAATACTTTCGTTACAATTTTATTGTCTACAAAATGCTATTAAATAAATGTTTGATAAAAAATTTATCTGAATAAGCAAGAAAATTTTAAAAGTTAGAGAGATGTGGTTAGAGTTAGATACCTGGCTGATAAATTCAACTAACTTTAATTAACCATTACTCAAAATTTATTGCTAATTACTTAGTTTTACTTAATTATTTCTCATTCGTTATTCAAAATTGACTATATAGTGATCATTCTTCATCCTAATAATGTATTGCTCAATGTTCGTTAATCATAATTTATTTATTTATTCGTTATTCGTTATTCCTAGTTCATTTTTCCTCATTTTCTATTCATTAAGCACGAGAGTATTATAGTTTGTTCACATAACGGTTGTTTTGTAAGTCCTAAAACTAAAAAGAGTCAGATATAGGGTTATATATACCAAAGTGATCAATTGTGACGAGTAGAGTCGAAATCCGGATGTCTGACTGTCCGTCCGTCCGTCCGTCCGTCCGTGCAAGCTGAAACTTGAGTAAAAGGTGAGATATCATGATGAAACTTGGTACACGTATTCCTTGGCTCCATAAGAAGGTTAAGTTCGAAGATGGGCAAAATCGGCCTACTGCCACGCCCACAAAATGGCGGAAACCGAAAACCTATAAAGTGTCATAACTAAGCCATAAATAAAGATATTAAAGTGAAATTTGGCTCAAAGGATCACATTAAGGAGGGGCATATTTGGACACAATTGTTTTGGAAAAGTAGGCGTGGCCCCGCCCCCTACTAAGCTTTTTGTACATATCTCGGAAACTACTATAGCTATGTCAACCAAAGTCTACAAAGTCGTTTTCTTCAGGCATTTCCATATACAGTTCAAAAATGGAAGAAATCGGATAATAACCACGCCCACCTCCCATACAAAGGTTATGTTGAAAATCACTAAAAATGCGTTAACGGACTAACAAAAAACGTCAGAAACACTAAATTTTACGGAAGAAATTGCAGGAGGAAGCTGCACCCAGACTTTTTTTAAAAATTGAAAATGGGCGTGGCCTCGCCCACTTATGGACCAAAAACCATATCTCGGGAACTACTTGACCGATTTCAATGAAATTCGGTATATAATATTTTCTTAACACCCTGATGACACGTACGAAATATGGGTGAAATCGGTTCACAACCACGCCTTTTGTCAATATAACGCTATTTCGAATTCCATCTGATGCCTTCTCTGTATAATATGTATATGAATACATTAGGAACCAATGATGATAGCGGAATAAAACTTTACAAAAATACGGTATTTTAAAAATATATAAATGACGTATAATGAAATCTCGATTATCACTTTATAATGCGAGAGTATAAAATGTTCGGTGACACCCGAACTTAGCCCTTCCTTACTTGTTCATTATTCATTTTTCACTATTCATTATTCATTAATCATTCTACATTAATGTTAAATGCTTGAACTTTATCGAAGTAACTCATCTGCAAAGGTTGTCTAAAAACTAAAAACTTTGCCGCCTGCTTGAGCCACGCAAATTTTTTTCATCTGTTAGCATATTGGGCAGCCTAAACTTTATGGCGGAAGTCTGCTGTGCCCGACAAGTTCAACGCCACGAGCAGACGGTGTAAATGCGCCACCAGATAACGTCCAAGTCCTGAGGTAGCCGAGTGATATCGGGCGACGAAAGAAGACTTTCAAAAGTAATTGGAAATGAGTGGCGGCAGAACACACGCATCGAACATCGCACATCAATTGTACACCTGGACGGTAACTAAACAGAGCGCAGAAAGATCGAGGGTGCAGCTATGTCCCGAATAGAAGAGAAAATAATCAAATCGGAATCTGAATGATTGTGCGCCCAACGAAAGTGGCAAGGCGACTGATAGTTGGTGGTTCACCGACCAGCGGTGCGGAGTCAAACGGAAGTGTTCAGTGTATCAGTGGAAATCGCTGAATGCCGCCATGTTGGTTGGTAGCTCTTGCACACCTAGGGAAGCCAACGCTACAGCCGAGACAATTGCATGCCAACATTGCGAACGTAATGATGAAAGGTGTGAAGGTGTCTGCGCTACATTTTGAAAATCAGCGTGGCTTCCTGCTGCTTATGAACTTGTGTTTTCTTGCGCCCCCGACACTTTGTGCAACTACAGCGGAATAGCTGGAGCGTGAAACACATTTCGTAGCATTCGCGATGGCGTTAATTCGCTAAATGCGAGCACACACGCGTCTTAATGGGGAAGTGAGTGTGTGTGTCGTAGCGAAATTTAAAGGCTGTTGCACTGCGTAATTGCAGTGCAAATAAACTTATTCTCAAATGGATGACGTCGGTGGTTTCACCAAGCAACAGGCCAGCACGGCTCCGAATACACCAACACACGCACGCAGTTTCACAAACGCATAAGTGAAATACCAACCGTTATCTGCTGAACTGTAAGACAGAGCAGTAACAGCAACAACAACAACAACTGCGATGGCAACATATGAAAAGGCAGCAGCAGCAATGTCCGCTCGGCGAACTTGAATGCTAGTTGACCCGCATTTGCAGTAAACATCGCTGGGGCATCTTTAGACGACGCGGCGCGGCGCGGAGTGACGTGCGGGTGCGGATGCAAAGTGGCATGCGACCACCAGTTGGGTGCAAAGTTAATTTATGTGACATTTATGGGTATCCGCTGAGTGAACTAAATACTATGCGGCACGTTCATTGAATTGCCGCAATTTGCGAGTGCAGCAAAGAGTGGCGGGTGGCTGCGCTTGCTAACACTCAACTGCATGACGGTGAACGCAAAAAAATACACCTACAATATATATGTATATGCACTTGTGTAAATATAGCTTATAAACGTATAGCACCGCATATTTAACACACTTGTCTTCCATGTTCGCCGTGGCGTATGAGTAATATTTAATAAGCTTCTTTTGCCGGTACACTGTGCGTGTGCATGTGTGCGTGGTCGGGTAAGTTAATTAGTTGTTGTAGGCGCATGTTGTTAAAATTAATCGCATTTGATATATGTACGCGTATTTTACACAATGCAAACTAAGTACACAATACGTATACGCCGTGGCTCCGCATTGCTTCCAGCGTAAATACATTTTGCTATCTGTTTGGCTCTTACTTAGAGAGGATACGTGCAAGACAAACAAATTTAGCGAAGTAAGGATAATACTTAAAACTCATATTTTTAATTGGCAAGTAAGGAAGTGCATTCTCGGCGGATATATGCGGAATATAGCGAATCTTAGGGGTGGATTTCTTCATATTATCAATAACGTTGCGATATAAGTATGTACAGTTGTCATATATCTGGGAATTTATAGGTTTATATACGGAAAAATTAGTAAGGACCGATCTTCATGTAAGCTGGCGCTAGTATCCTACACATTAAAATTAACTTTGATATTCATGGCAGGATCGAGACGTTCACGCAAGTGAGAAAGTTCTCCAACTGCCATTCATTTGGGAGTGGCCAGAAACTATTCCTTTATATATGGCTCAAACAGATCATGACTTCCTATTTTAGTCTTATTATCCTCTGGATAACCAAAAATATCCGTTTGAAGTCGAACAAAATTGAGAAGGCTTACCATACCTCCCCAGGGTTGTGTGCTGGGTTTGGGACGCAGACCACGTAAAAAACAACACTAAGCGCCAATTCGTTGTCAGATTTGGGTGAGAGGCTCCGTCGCCGAGTCATGGCATTCTTTTATGATTCTCGCTATTATATTCCGTAGAAACAAGGAATATGGCGTACTGAGATGAGAAAGCACTTACATATATGCTTCGAGAGAATTGTTCTCTGCAAGGTCTTTATGGCCGTCTGCGTTAACGATGACAATCGAAGAAGATGGAGCCACTAACTATATGAGGTCCACGGCAATATGGTTATGTCGAACGCAACGAAGACGATGTTCCAGCGAAAAATTCCGTCGATTGGAGACCCATGAGGAGACAACAGAAGCAGGGGCGCATTCAAATGAAGACTCAAGTGAATAGAGATGCGTCTGCACTTGATATGTACAACTGCGTGACATTGAAAAAATTGAAGCTAATGGCGAAGCTTTGTATTTTCGACCCGAAAGGCTGTAGTGTCAAAGAAGAAGAATTTGTGAAGAATGCTGAACAGCAGGTATTTGAAATTATTTTGTAAATTTTATATTATGTTCTGTGGACTAAGTTGCGAGTTTATAATGATAAGAGTAAACCTCAAACTACATACGTCCTTGTATAGTATTACTATAACTATAAAGTGTTCAAGTTTCTGAGAGTGCACGGCATCAAACCGCATGAAATGTTTATTATATACACAGTTAAGTGAGGCTAAAACATACATATGGTTAGTAGAACTGTTGAAAGTAAAAAAAAATCCCTATCAATATTTATGAATGCAACATAAGTAATTATATTGTTAATGCACTAAATAATCAAAATTAAAGGCCAATTAACAGAAGTAAAAACTACTCACTTCACTCCACTCGAGGTTCAATTATTTATTTTGAAGCATTAAGTGCAGTCAAGAATATACATAAATATGCTAGTGAGTGCTTTTTATATGCAACGACGTGTGTGCAACAGTTTGCCACATTGCAACAGTGCAACAATATTGCCAATATCCTTACCACTACTGACCCACTTGAGGGCAATTACATGCCACTCGTCAGTCACCAATCACCATTCAACATTCACTGCTCGACTACTCAACCACTCGACAGCTCGTTTGACTGCGGCGACCGACCGACCAACCGACCGACAGTCGTACAAAAATGTTAATTGCACGGCAAATTATTAAATGAAATTTATGTCAATGGCACTCGAAATATGACGCACAAGTGCTGTGCACAAGGACCATTGTAGCCAGGCAAAACGAAGGGCTTTAGGAGAACGCAAATTTGTGTGAGTTGTGGCTAAACATAAAGCAATCAATCGCCTTGCAATTTTTATTAGGGACTGTGCATTATTAACATGAGTAATGAGGCAATAATATTAAAAAAAAGTAGGAAGGGGTCAAATTCAGGTATAGTTGAACATTTTATGCTCTTTCAAAGTCGGCGTAAGATTTTTAAGATGTTCCCAAAGAGTTAGGTATTGATTGTTCAACGAAATTGTAAATGGACTTCAATCAATTTAGTTTTATTACTATATTTTACTTTGCCCAACGATAATTATATTAAAATTAGCCATTAATGAGAAATAAATTGTAAAAATTAAACAGCAGAGGTTAAATTTAATACATTGAGTTGACATTCGAAAACAACCAAAGTCTAGACCAATGCCATTCATATTTAACGGCAAACCACATAGCTTTTAAGAGAACCTGTTCATTAAATTTTTAGTTTAATCAGGTATAAGTCCTAAATCATTATATCCGCCCCCTTCCTAATAAACTGCTAATTTTCAACATCGGAGATTTTTCGAAATTTTCATGAACCACTTGACGCATGGTCTATATTCAGGATCGAGAAAAATATACTTGTAGACTGATTAAATTAATTTTGACATAGCTGAGGTATTCTTAAGAACATATTTTTAAGCAAAGTAATGTAACATATTTTCATATAAGGCCAATTGGAAATTTGAAAATCTTATATAAGACATATGGGAGAATGGGATAATATTAGTTTTTTTTTGGCATTACTATATACTATTAATATACCAGCATCATCATCCATTGTTTGTACATATAGGAGTAAAGTTAGCCGGATTTTTGAATTCATGATAGCTATGGCAAGTTTTCTCCCGATTTTACTCATTTTAGGCTTCCGATATATCCGGCAAATATAAATCGGATGTTCGAAAATATTTCGATTCGGTATACGGGAGCTAAGGGAAGTACTGACCAAATTCAATGCATTTTTGACACATAGACTTACTCTACTTCAACTTTCATCAGAAAGAGACTCTCTTCGAATTGCAATCAAGTCAGACGTAGGCATTGTGTCATATGGGAAGTGAGCGTGGTTATAGTCTGATTTCGTCCATTTTCACACTGTACCATTAGAATCTTACAATAATATTACATCCTGAATTCGATAGAAATTTGTCGAGCAGTTCCGGTGATTCCCCTAATATAAGGGCAGTGCCATAGCCACCAACCAATTTTGACACCCAATGGGCGAAATCGGACCACTGCCACGCTCACAAAACGCCATTAAACGGAAATCTATAAAATGTTATGACTATGCACTAAATTAAAATATCGGTGAGTTTTTAAGAAGCGATAACTTTTTAAAAAAAACGCATAAAATTTGCAAAAATCTCATCGGTTCTTTATTTGAAACGTTAGATTGGTTCATGACATTTACTTTTTGAAGATAATTTC